>NW_025334545.1:0-75528 GCF_014858855.1 Bufo gargarizans
AACCTACCACCAACACGTCTACTCTGCTCCTCCATCTATAATCCCAACTCATTCCCCCACCAAATCACCCTGCTCCTTAATCATCCTCATCCTCCACATCTATCCCTCTCCTCCATCATCATCCACATCTACCCCTCTCCTCCATCATCATTACCATCTATCCCTCTCCTCCATCATCATCCACATCTACCCCTCTCCTCCTCCATCATCAACTTCTACCCCTCTCCTCCTCCATCATCATCAACATCTACCCCTCTCCTCCTCCATCATCATCAACATCTACCCCTCTCCTCCTCCATCATCATCCACATCTATCCCTCTCCTCCTCCATCATCATCCACATCTATCCCTCTCCTCCTCCATCATCAACCACATCTATCCCTCTCCTCCTCCATCATCATCAACATCTACCCCTCTCCTCCTCCATCATCATCAACATCTACCCCTTTCCTCCTCCATCATCATCCACATCTATCCCTCTCCTCCTCCATCATCAACCACATCTATCCCTCTCCTCCTCCATCATCAACCACATCTATCCCTCTCCTCCTCCATCATCAACCACATCTATCCCTCTCCTCCTCCATCATCAACCACATCTATCCCTCTCCTCCTCCATCATCAACCACATCTGTCCCTCTCCTCCTCCATCATCATTACCATCTATCCCTCTCCTCCATCATCATCATCATCATCATCCACATCTATCCCTCTCCTCCATCATCATCATCCACATCTATCCCTCTCCTCCATCATTATCATCCACAACTATCCCTCTCCCCCATCATCCTCATTCACCTCTATCCCTCTCCTCCATCATTGTAACAGATCTCCAGGCACCCTGACTGGGTACCTCCGTTGATGGATGCTCCTAGTGCTTCCCGAGGGCTCCAAGCACTCCACCTGACACCATAACCACCGCAAAGCCCTTGAACCGCCGCAGCTTGGTTGGGATCTCTACCACCCACCCTGGACCCAAAGCCGGGCTCCAGCTTCCATTGGGTGAACCTCTCCTTAGTTCAGAGAGCGAAACAGGAACAGCTCTTACAAGAGCTAGGGATTATAGTCTGGAGAGTATAATGATTATAGCAATCCCCAGAGTGTAGTTCTCCAATCCCCAAACATGAGCCCAGACTTCATAAAGGGTAGAACAGGACACTTTAAGGGGGCTACATGTCAGCCTTTCATGCAGGTCTTCCAGCAACGGACACTCCCCATGGGAACTGTAACGGATCTCCTGGCACCCCGACCGGGTACCTCTGTCGATGGATGCTCCTAGTGCTTCCAGACTCCAGTGGGTGAACCTCTCTTCCTTCAGAGAGCAATGCAGGAACAAGCTCATAAAAGAGCTCAGTGATCATAGCCGGGGAGTATACAGCGTATAGCATTCCCCAGTGTAGATATCCCATCCCCCAAACATGAGCCCAGATTTCATGAAGGGGTAAAGCAGAACTCATTAATGGGGTACATGTCAGCCTTTTATGCAGGTCTTCCAGCAAAGGACACTCCCCTGGGGACCTTGTGGAAGACTGAGACAGTTTATACATTAGCCAATCATGCATTTACAGTATGGAAACACTGCCAGCAATTGTACACAACACCCTCTGCCTGTGATACAATTAACAAACACAATGGGCTCTGCCTGTGATACAATTACCAAACACAATGGGCTCTGCCTGTGATACAATTACCAAACACAATGGGCTCTGCCTGTGATACAATTACCAAACACAATGGGCTCTGCCTGTGATACAATTACCAAACACAATGGGCTCTGCCTGTGATACAATTACCAAACACAATGGGCTCTGCCTGTGATACAATTACCAAACACAATGGGCTCTGCCTGTGATACAATTAACAAACACAATGGGCTCTGCCTGTGATACAATTACCAAACACAATGGGCTCTGCCTGTGATACAATTACCAAACACAATGGGCTCTGCCTGTGATACAATTAACAAACACAATTAACTTAATCACTCACAGGCAGAAAACACACATTTTCCCAAAACACTGAAAACACCTCAAAACCCCACATATCCCCATAATATAAAAATAAAATATAAAAATTATACATACCTGAATACAACATATCCAGAAATCACCCAGATCCGAGCAAAGGTTTCCGAATTCCATGGAAGTCACATTTGACTGACCGCAAGCATGGCTTTCCTGCCCAAACCAGTTCCACGGATTAAAGCTGTGCGGCCGGTCTGTCTTCTCCTTCAAAGTAAGTATGAGCCATAATCCTGGGGCAAGAGGCCCCTCCAAAACCCAGTGGCGAGGTTGGTTTCTCCACAGGTACCTTGCTGAGACTGGGACAGTATCTGACATATATCACATGCAGTTACCGGCAGACAGCGCACACCTGTGATACAACCAACACAATGGGACAACACAATCACTCACAGGCAGAAACTACCCATTTTTCCATTTGTAGAATTATGGGGGGGGGGTCTCCATAGTTCTGGGTCCATAGTCTATAGGAAGAAGGCTAGCCCTCAGGCCTCTCCAGCAGCTCCAGTGACGGTTCAGTCCGTCACAATCATCATCATCCACAACTATCCCTCTCCTCCGTCATCATCATCCACAACTATCCCTCTCCTCCGTCATCATCATCCACAACTATCCCTCTCCTCCGACATCATCATCCACAACTATCCCTCCCCTCCATCATCATCCACAACTATCCCTCTCCTCCATCATCATCCACAACTATCCCTCTCCTCCGTCATCATCATCCACAACTATCCCTCTCCTCCATCATCATCCACAACTATCCCTCTCCTCCATCATCATCCACAACTATCCCTCTCCTCCGTCATCATCATCCACAACTATCCCTCTCCTCCGTCATCATCATCCACAACTATCCCTCTCCTCCGACATCATCATCCACAACTATCCCTCCCCTCCATCATCATCCACAACTATCCCTCTCCTCCATCATCATCCACAACTATCCCTCTCCTCCGTCATCATCATCCACAACTATCCCTCTCCTCCATCATCATCCACAACTATCCCTCTCCTCCATCATCATCCACAACTATCCCTCTCCTCCGTCATCATCATCCACAACTATCCCTCTCCTCCGTCATCATCATCCACAACTATCCCTCCCCTCCATCATCATCCACAACTATCCCTCTACTCCATCATCATCCACAACTATCCCTCTCTTCCATCATCATCCACAACTATCCCTCTCCTCCGTCATCATCATCCACAACTATCCCTCCCCTCCATCATCATCCACAACTATCCCTCTCCTCCGTCATCATCATCCACAACTATCCCTCCTATTACTCCCTATAACTCCCCCTATTACTTCCTATAATTTATCCTATTACACCACATAACTCCCCCTATTACTTCCTATAACTCCCCCTATTACTTCCTATAACTCCCCCTATTACTCCCTATAGCTCCCCCTATTACTCCCTATAATTTATCCTATTACACCACATAACTCCCCCTATTACTCCCTATAACTCCCCCTATTACTCCCTATAACTCCCCCTATTACTCCCTATAACTCTCCCTATTACTCCCTATAACTCTCCCTATTACTCCCCCTATTACTCCCCCTATTACTCCCTATAACTCCCCCTATTACTCCCTATAACTCCCCCTATTACTCCCTATAACTCCCCCTATTACTCCCTATAACCCTCCTATTACTCCCTATAACTCTCCCTATTACTCCCCCTATTACTCCCTATAACTCCCCCTATTACTCCCTATAACTCCCCCTATTACTCCCTATAACCCTCCTATTACTCCCTATAACTCTCCCTATTACTCCCCCTATTACTCCCTATAACTCCCCCTATTACTCCCTATAACTCCTCCTATTACTCCCTATAACTCCTGCTATTACTCCCCCTATTACTCCTGTAGGGATTTGCTCTGTTAGGCAGGGTCAGGCTACTTTCACACTTGTGTTCAGAACGGATCCGTCTGCATTATATTTCTGAAAAAAATCGAATTATTAGTCAGACGGATCAGTCCAGACTTTACACTGGAAGTCAATGGGGGACGGATCCATATTGTGTCAACGTCAAACGGATCCGTCCCCATTGTCTTACATTGTAAGTCTGAACGGATCCGTTTGCCTCCGCCAGGCGGACACCCGAACACTAGTGTGAAAGTAGCCTAACTGGACATAATACAGAGGCAAAACCACAGTAATAAAGAAAAAGTACCGCGTTTATTCACACAAAAAGGCAGAAAAGAAATTATAAACAAAGTCACCTTGGTTTAACTCCTGGTGTTCCATTCACACCTTGCTGCAGGTACCACAATAGAAGGACACGTCCTGGTGTTCCATTCACACCTCGCTGCAGGTACCACAATAGAAGGACAAGTCCTGGTGTTCCATTCACACCTTGCTGCAGGTACCACAATAGAAGGACAAGTCCTGGTGTTCCATTCACACCTCGCTGCAGGTACTGCAATAGAAGGACAAGTCCTGGTGTTCCATTCACACCTTGCTGCAGGTACCACAATAGAAGGACAAGTCCTGGTGTTCCATTCACACCTCGCTGCAGGTACTGCAATAGAAGGACAAGTCCTGGTGTTCCATTCACACCTTGCTGCAGGTACCACAATAGAAGGACAAGTCCTGGTGTTCCATTCACACCTTGCTGCAGGTACCACAATAGAAGGACAAGTCCTGGTGTTCCATTCACACCTCGCTGCAGGTACCACAATAGAAGGACAAGTCCTGGTGTTCCATTCACACCTCGCTGCAGGTACCACAATAGAAGGACAAGTCCTGGTGTTCCATTCACACCTTGCTGCAGGTACCACAATAGAAGGACAAGTCCTGGTGTTCCATTCACACCTCGCTGCAGGTACCACAATAGAAGGACAAGTCCTGGTGTTCCATTCACACCTCGCTGCAGGTACCACAATAGAAGGACAAGTCCTGGTGTTCCATTCACACCTCGCTGCAGGTACCACAATAGAAGGACAAGTCCTGGTGTTCCATTCACACCTTGCTGCAGGTACCACAATAGAAGGACACGTCCTGGTGTTCCATTCACACCTCGCTGCAGGTACCGCAATAGAAGGACAAGTCCTGGTGTTCCATTCACACCTTGCTGCAGGTACCACAATAGAAGGACAAGTCCTGGTGTTCCATTCACACCTTGCTGCAGGTACCACAATAGAAGGACACGTCCTGGTGTTCCATTCACACCTTGCTGCAGGTACCGCAATAGAAGGACAAGTCCTGGTGTTCCATTCACACCTTGCTGCAGGTACCGCAATAGGACACGTCCTGGTGTTCCATTCACACCTCGCTGCAGGTACCGCAATAGAAGGACAAGTCCTGGTGTTCCATTCACACCTTGCTGCAGGTACCACAATAGAAGGACAAGTCCTGGTGTTCCATTCACACCTTGCTGCAGGTACCGCAATAGAAGGACACGTCCTGGTGTTCCATTCACACCTTGCTGCAGGTACCGCAATAGAAGGACAAGTCCTGGTGTTCCATTCACACCTTGCTGCAGGTACCGCAATAGGACACGTCCTGGTGTTCCATTCACACCTTGCTGCAGGTACCGCAATAGAAGGACAAGTCCTGGTGTTCCATTCACACCTTGCTGCAGGTACCGCAATAGGACACGTCCTGGTGTTCCATTCACACCTTGCTGCAGGTACCGCAATAGAAGGACAAGTCCTGGTGTTCCATTCACACCTTGCTGCAGGTACCACAATAGAAGGACAAGTCCTGGTGTTCCATTCACACCTTGCTGCAGGTACCGCAATAGAAGGACACGTCCTGGTGTTCCATTCACACCTTGCTGCAGGTACCACAATAGGAGGACAAGTCCTGGTGTTCCATTCACACCTTGCTGCAGGTACCACAATAGAAGGACAAGTCCTGGTGTTCCATTCACACCTTGCTGCAGGTACCGCAATAGAAGGACAAGTCCTGGTGTTCCATTCACACCTTGCTCCAGGTACCACAATAGAAGGACAAGTCCTGGTGTTCCATTCACACCTCGCTGCAGGTACCACAATAGGAGGACAAGTCCTGGTGTTCCATTCACACCTTGCTGCAGGTACCGCAATAGAAGGACAAGTCCTGGTGTTCCATTCACACCTTGCTGCAGGTACCGCAATAGAAGGACTAGTCCTGGTGTTCCATTCACACCTTGCTGCAGGTACCACAATAGAAGGACAAGTCCTGGTGTTCCATTCACACCTTGCTGCAGGTACCACAATAGAAGGACAAGTCCTGGTGTTCCATTCACACCTCGCTGCAGGTACCACAATAGGAGGACAAGTCCTGGTGTTCCATTCACACCTCGCTGCAGGTACCGCAATAGAAGGACAAGTCCTGGTGTTCCATTCACACCTTGCTGCAGGTACCACAATAGGAGGACAAGTCCTGGTGTTCCATTCACACCTTGCTGCAGGTACCACAATAGAAGGACACGTCCTGGTGTTCCATTCACACCTTGCTGCAGGTACCACAATAGAAGGACAAGTCCTGGTGTTCCATTCACACCTTGCTGCAGGTACCACAATAGGAGGACAAGTCCTGGTGTTCCATTCACACCTTGCTGCAGGTACCACAATAGGAGGACACGTCCTGGTGTTCCATTCACACCTTGCTGCAGGTACCACAATAGGAGGACAAGTCCTGGTGTTCCATTCACACCTTGCTGCAGGTACCACAATAGAAGGACAAGTCCTGGTGTTCCATTCACACCTTGCTGCAGGTACCACAATAGGAGGACAAGTCCTGGTGTTCCATTCACACCTTGCTGCAGGTACCACAATAGGAGGACAAGTCCTGGTGTTCCATTCACACCTCGCTGCAGGTACCACAATAGGAGGACAAGTCCTGGTGTTCCATTCACACCTTGCTGCAGGTACCACAATAGGAGGACAACTCCTGGTGTTCCATTCACACCTTGCTGCAGGTACCACAATAGAAGGACAAGTCCTGGTGTTCCATTCACACCTTGCTGCAGGTACTGCAATAGAAGGACAAGTCCTGGTGTTCCATTCACACCTCGCTGCAGGTACCGCAATAGAAGGACAAGTCCTGGTGTTCCATTCACACCTTGCTGCAGGTACTGCAATAGGAGGACAAGTCCTGGTGTTCCATTCACACCTTGCTGCAGGTACCGCAATAGAAGGACAAGTCCTGGTGTTCCATTCACACCTTGCTGCAGGTACCACAATAGAAGGACAAGTCCTGGTGTTCCATTCACACCTTGCTGCAGGTACCGCAATAGAAGGACACGTCCTGGTGTTCCATTCACACCTTGCTGCAGGTACCACAATAGGAGGACAAGTCCTGGTGTTCCATTCACACCTTGCTGCAGGTACCACAATAGAAGGACAAGTCCTGGTGTTCCATTCACACCTTGCTGCAGGTACCGCAATAGAAGGACAAGTCCTGGTGTTCCATTCACACCTTGCTCCAGGTACCACAATAGAAGGACAAGTCCTGGTGTTCCATTCACACCTCGCTGCAGGTACCACAATAGGAGGACAAGTCCTGGTGTTCCATTCACACCTTGCTGCAGGTACCGCAATAGAAGGACAAGTCCTGGTGTTCCATTCACACCTTGCTGCAGGTACCACAATAGAAGGACACGTCCTGGTGTTCCATTCACACCTTGCTGCAGGTACCACAATAGGAGGACAAGTCCTGGTGTTCCATTCACACCTTGCTGCAGGTGCCACAATAGAAGGACAAGTCCTGGTGTTCCATTCACACCTCGCTGCAGGTACCGCAATAGAAGGACTAGTCCTGGTGTTCCATTCACACCTTGCTGCAGGTACCACAATAGAAGGACAAGTCCTGGTGTTCCATTCACACCTTGCTGCAGGTACCACAATAGAAGGACAAGTCCTGGTGTTCCATTCACACCTCGCTGCAGGTACCACAATAGGAGGACAAGTCCTGGTGTTCCATTCACACCTCGCTGCAGGTACCGCAATAGAAGGACAAGTCCTGGTGTTCCATTCACACCTTGCTGCAGGTACCACAATAGGAGGACAAGTCCTGGTGTTCCATTCACACCTTGCTGCAGGTACCACAATAGAAGGACACGTCCTGGTGTTCCATTCACACCTTGCTGCAGGTACCACAATAGGAGGACAAGTCCTGGTGTTCCATTCACACCTTGCTGCAGGTACCGCAATAGGACACGTCCTGGTGTTCCATTCACACCTCGCTGCAGGTACCGCAATAGAAGGACAAGTCCTGGTGTTCCATTCACACCTTGCTGCAGGTACCACAATAGAAGGACACGTCCTGGTGTTCCATTCACACCTTGCTGCAGGTACCACAATAGAAGGACAAGTCCTGGTGTTCCATTCACACCTTGCTGCAGGTACCACAATAGAAGGACAAGTCCTGGTGTTCCATTCACACCTCGCTGCAGGTACCACAATAGAAGGACAAGTCCTGGTGTTCCATTCACACCTTGCTGCAGGTACCACAATAGAAGGACACGTCCTGGTGTTCCATTCACACCTTGCTGCAGGTACCACAATAGAAGGACAAGTCCAGGTGTTCCATTCACACCTTGCTGCAGGTACCACAATAGAAGGACAAGTCCTGGTGTTCCATTCACACCTTGCTGCAGGTACCGCAATAGAAGGACACGTCCTGGTGTTCCATTCACACCTTGCTGCAGGTACCGCAATAGAAGGACAAGTCCTGGTGTTCCATTCACACCTCGCTGCAGGTACCGCAATAGAAGGACAAGTCCTGGTGTTCCATTCACACCTTGCTGCAGGTACCGCAATAGAAGGACAAGTCCTGGTGTTCCATTCACACCTTGCTGCAGGTACCGCAATAGAAGGACAAGTCCTGGTGTTCCATTCACACCTCGCTGCAGGTACCACAATAGAAGGACAAGTCCTGGTGTTCCATTCACACCTTGCTGCAGGTACCACAATAGAAGGACACATCCTGGTGTTCCATTCACACCTTGCTGCAGGTACCACAATAGAAGGACAAGTCCTGGTGTTCCATTCACACCTTGCTGCAGGTACCACAATAGAAGGACACGTCCTGGTGTTCCATTCACACCTTGCTGCAGGTACCACAATAGAAGGACACGTCCTGGTGTTCCATTCACACCTTGCTGCAGGTACCACAATAGAAGGACAAGTCCTGGTGTTCCATTCACACCTCGCTGCAGGTACCACAATAGAAGGACAAGTCCTGGTGTTCCATTCACACCTTGCTGCAGGTACCGCAATAGAAGGACAAGTCCTGGTGTTCCATTCACACCTTGCTGCAGGTACCACAATAGAAGGACAAGTCCTGGTGTTCCATTCACACCTTGCTGCAGGTACCACAATAGAAGGACAAGTCCTGGTGTTCCATTCACACCTTGCTGCAGGTACCGCAATAGAAGGACAAGTCCTGGTGTTCCATTTACACCTTGCTGCAGGTACCGCAATAGAAGGACAAGTCCTGGTGTTCCATTCACACCTTGCTGCAGGTACCGCAATAGAAGGACACGTCCTGGTGTTCCATTCACACCTTGCTGCAGGTACCGCAATAGGAGGACAAGTCCTGGTGTTCCATTCACACCTTGCTGCAGGTACCACAATAGAAGGACACGTCCTGGTGTTCCATTCACACCTTGCTGCAGGTACCACAATAGAAGGACAAGTCCTGGTGTTCCATTCACACCTTGCTGCAGGTACCACAATAGAAGGACAAGTCCTGGTGTTCCATTCACACCTTGCTGCAGGTACCGCAATAGAAGGACAAGTCCTGGTGTTCCATTCACACCTTGCTGCAGGTACTGCAATAGGAGGACAAGTCCTGGTGTTCCATTCACACCTTGCTGCAGGTACCACAATAGAAGGACAAGTCCTGGTGTTCCATTCACACCTTGCTGCAGGTACCACAATAGGAGGACAAGTCCTGGTGTTCCATTCACACCTTGCTGCAGGTACCACAATAGAAGGACAAGTCCTGGTGTTCCATTCACACCTTGCTGCAGGTACCACAATAGAAGGACAAGTCCTGGTGTTCCATTCACACCTCGCTGCAGGTACCACAATAGGAGGACAAGTCCTGGTGTTCCATTCACACCTTGCTGCAGGTACCGCAATAGAAGGACAAGTCCTGGTGTTCCATTCACACCTTGCTGCAGGTACCACAATAGAAGGACAAGTCCTGGTGTTCCATTCACACCTTGCTGCAGGTACTGCAGACCTGGATGTCGTTCCCTTGTCCTCCCAGACAGGTCGCAGGCATGCCTCCAGCACAAGCCTCAGACACAGACACAGCCTCAGCCTCCAGCACAAGCCTCAGACACAGACACAGCCTCAGCCTCCAGCACAATCCTCAGACACAGCCTCAGCCTCCAGCACAATCCTCAGACACAGCCTCAGCCTCCAGCACAATCCTCAGACACAGCCTCAGCCTCCAGCACAATCCTCAGACACAGCCTCAGCCTCCAGCACAATCCTCAGACACAGCCTCAGCCTCCAGCACAATCCTCAGACACAGCCTCAGCCTCCAGCACAATCCTCAGACACAGCCTCAGCCTCCAGCACAAGCCTCAGACACAGCCTCAGCCTCCAGCACAATCCTCAGACACAGCCTCAGCCTCCAGCACAATCCTCAGACACAGCCTCAGCCTCCAGCACAATCCTCAGACACAGCCTCAGCCTCCAGCACAATCCTCAGACACTGCCTCAGCCTCCAGCACAATCCTCAGACACAGCCTCAGCCTCCAGCACAATCCTCAGACACAGCCTCAGCCTCCAGCACAATCCTCAGACACAGCCTCAGCCTCCAGCACAATCCTCAGACACAGCCTCAGCCTCCAGCACAAGCCTCAGACACAGCCTCAGCCTCCAGCACAATCCTCAGACACAGCCTCAGCCTCCAGCACAATCCTCAGACACAGCCTCAGCCTCCAGCACAATCCTCAGACACAGCCTCAGCCTCCAGCACAATCCTCAGACACAGCCTCAGCCTCCAGCACAATCCTCAGACACAGCCTCAGCCTCCAGCACAAGCCTCAGACACAGCCTCAGCCTCCAGCACAATCCTCAGACACAGCCTCAGCCTCCAGCACAATCCTCAGACACAGCCTCAGCCTCCAGCACAATCCTCAGACACAGCCTCAGCCTCCAGCACAATCCTCAGACACAGCCTCAGCCTCCAGCACAATCCTCAGACACAGCCTCAGCCTCCAGCACAATCCTCAGACACAGACACAGCCTCAGCCTCCAGCACAATCCTCAGACACAGCCTCAGCCTCCAGCACAATCCTCAGACACAGCCTCAGCCTCCAGCACAATCCTCAGACACAGCCTCAGCCTCCAGCACAATCCTCAGACACAGCCTTAGCCTCCAGCACAATCCTCAGACACAGCCTCAGCCTCCAGCACAATCCTCAGACACAGCCTCAGCCTCCAGCACAATCCTCAGACACAGCCTCAGCCTCCAGCACAATCCTCAGACACTGCCTCAGCCTCCAGCACAATCCTCAGACACTGCCTCAGCCTCCAGCACAATCCTCAGACACAGACACAGCCTCAGCCTCCAGCACAATCCTCAGACACAGCCTCAGCCTCCAGCACAATCCTCAGACACAGCCTCAGCCTCCAGCACAAGCCTCAGACACAGACACAGCCTCAGCCTCCAGCACAAGCCTCAGACACAGACACAGCCTCAGCCTCCAGCACAATCCTCAGACACAGCCTCAGCCTCCAGCACAATCCTCAGACACAGCCTCAGCCTCCAGCACAATCCTCAGACACAGCCTCAGCCTCCAGCACAATCCTCAGACACAGCCTCAGCCTCCAGCACAATCCTCAGACACAGCCTCAGCCTCCAGCACAATCCTCAGACACAGCCTCAGCCTCCAGCACAATCCTCAGACACAGCCTCAGCCTCCAGCACAAGCCTCAGACACAGCCTCAGCCTCCAGCACAATCCTCAGACACAGCCTCAGCCTCCAGCACAATCCTCAGACACAGCCTCAGCCTCCAGCACAATCCTCAGACACAGCCTCAGCCTCCAGCACAATCCTCAGACACTGCCTCAGCCTCCAGCACAATCCTCAGACACAGCCTCAGCCTCCAGCACAATCCTCAGACACAGCCTCAGCCTCCAGCACAATCCTCAGACACAGCCTCAGCCTCCAGCACAATCCTCAGACACAGCCTCAGCCTCCAGCACAAGCCTCAGACACAGCCTCAGCCTCCAGCACAATCCTCAGACACAGCCTCAGCCTCCAGCACAATCCTCAGACACAGCCTCAGCCTCCAGCACAATCCTCAGACACAGCCTCAGCCTCCAGCACAATCCTCAGACACAGCCTCAGCCTCCAGCACAATCCTCAGACACAGCCTCAGCCTCCAGCACAAGCCTCAGACGCAGCCTCAGCCTCCAGCACAATCCTCAGACACAGCCTCAGCCTCCAGCACAATCCTCAGACACAGCCTCAGCCTCCAGCACAATCCTCAGACACAGCCTCAGCCTCCAGCACAATCCTCAGACACAGCCTCAGCCTCCAGCACAATCCTCAGACACAGCCTCAGCCTCCAGCACAATCCTCAGACACAGACACAGCCTCAGCCTCCAGCACAATCCTCAGACACAGCCTCAGCCTCCAGCACAATCCTCAGACACAGCCTCAGCCTCCAGCACAATCCTCAGACACAGCCTCAGCCTCCAGCACAATCCTCAGACACAGCCTTAGCCTCCAGCACAATCCTCAGACACAGCCTCAGCCTCCAGCACAATCCTCAGACACAGCCTCAGCCTCCAGCATAATCCTCAGACACAGCCTCAGCCTCCAGCACAATCCTCAGACACTGCCTCAGCCTCCAGCACAATCCTCAGACACTGCCTCAGCCTCCAGCACAATCCTCAGACACAGCCTCAGCCTCCAGCACAATCCTCAGACACAGCCTCAGCCTCCAGCACAATCCTCAGACACAGCCTCAGCCTCCAGCACAATCCTCAGACACAGCCTCAGCCTCCAGCACAATCCTCAGACACAGCCTCAGCCTCCAGCACAATCCTCAGACACAGACTCAGCCTCCAGCACAATCCTCAGACACAGACACAGCCTCCAGCACAATCCTCAGACACAGCCTCCAGCACAATCCTCAGACACAGCCTCCAGCACAATCCTCAGACACAGCCTCCAGCACAATCCTCAGACACAGCCTCCAGCACAATCCTCAGACACAGACTCAGCCTCCAGCACAATCCACAGACACAGCCTCAGCCTCCAGCACAAGCCTCAGACACAGCCTCAGACACAGCCTCAGCCTCCAGCACAAGCCTCACACACAGCCTCAGCCTCCAGCACAATCCTCAGCCTCCAGCACAAGCCTCACACACAGCCCCAGATCCCACCACACAGAGCTCCACTATCACCTGGAGGATAATCCACACCTGCTGAGCTGCTGCCTGGGCTTTTAAACCCCAGCCCAAAACCTGGCCTGGACATGGGGAACAGCCACCCACCCTGCTCTTTGGCTACTCCCAGTAAGAGCCGGCCCGGATCGTCTTTACAGCCACACTAAGTAACAGTGTCAGCGAGCACTAGCTGCGGCTGACACACAAAATACTGGTTCTCATCTCACCGAGGCCAGGAACCTCGGTGACACGTACCTTCCGTCAATGACGGACCCCTGCGCCTTCCTATACCCCTATAACTCCCATTATTACTCCATGTAACTCCCCTTGTTATTCCATATTACTCGCCCTATTACGCCATGTAACGGACCGTTTCAGCAGACAAGGGGTTAAAATCCGTTTAGGCGATATGCCCCTTTCTGAGAGGCAGGCACAGCTACTTCAGAACACCAAACTCCCGAACTGGATACAAAATAGCACTCCAAACTGGAACCTCGCGAATAGCTGCCAGCAGACAAACAGGAAAAGCATACAATCAGCTTACACTCCTGGCAATCAGTCTCTAACAGCATACAGGGAATCCCCCCAATAACGAGACAAGGCTCCGTGTTGAGGGTCAGCAGTGGTCTGACTGTACTTCAAGTACAGCCTCTTTTATTCATAAAAAACAAACAAACATAGTACTGCCCACAGGGTTTTAAAATCCAACCAATCAATATCTTACAACACACACAATGCAAGTACAGCAACCAATCGTTCACGCCCCCAGAGGACCAGAAGGGAGACTGCGACACAGAACAGATACAACACATCCCCACAATGCATCATGGTTTCCTCCTCTCTGTCCCAGAGACAACCGAGGGCAATCCAATTATCTCTCAGGACAAAGGGGAGATCACCAATACACATGTGGAGACAACAGGACAGACATCACCATTTAAACACACAATGGCACAATGGGACAATAGAACCACACCCAGCATATTCCTCCCAAGCTGACAAGTTACACTTATTATAAATTGTTACAACTTTGTGAGGTTACTGTAATGGACCGTTTCAGCAGACAAGGGGTTAAAATCCGTTTAGGCGATATGCCCCTTTCTGAGAGACAGGCACAGCTACTGCAGAACACCAAACTCCCGAACTGGATACAAAATAGCACTCCAAACTGGAACCTCGAGAATAGCTGTCAGCAGACAAACAGGAAAAGCGTACAGTCATCTTACACTCCTGGCAATCAGTCTCCAACAGCATACAGGGAATCCCCCCAATAACGAGACAAGGCTCCGTCTTGAGGGTCAGCAGTGATCTGACTGTACTTCAGGTACAGCCCCTTTTATTCATAAAAAACAAACATAGTACTGCCCACAGGGTTTTGAAATCCAACCAATCAATATCTTACAACACACACAATGTAAATACAGCAACCAATCGTTCCCGCCCCCAGAGGACCAGAAGGGAGACTGCGACACAGAACAGATACAACACATCCCCACAATGCATCATGGTTTCCTCCTCTCTGCCTGGGAGACAACCAAGGGCAATCCAATTATCTCTCAGGACAAAGGGAGGCCACCAATACACATGTGGAGACAACAGGACAGACATCACCATTTAAACACACAATGGCACACCCCCACAGCAAACACAGACATGTAACATATCCCCAGATAGCTCAAGTCTGAGTGCATATCATTAGGTGAATGGCACTCAGAATACACGAATACAATAATATTAGCTATCTGGGTGCCCTCACATAACATACAATATAACTGAACGCATAATAACATAAAATACAATTCCACAGACAGATTTAAGCTGTGCGGCCGGTCTGTCTTCTCCTTTAAAGTTACTATGGGCCATAATCCTGAGGCAAGAGGCCTTCAAACAGCCCCCTCCAAAACACCGTGGCGAGGTTGGTTTCGCCACATTGAGTAATAGGAGGAGTCATATGGAGCAGTAGGAGAGGTTATATGGAGTAATAGGAGGAGTTATATGGAGTAATAGGAGGAGTGATATGGAGTAATAGGAGAAATTATATGGAGTAATAGGGGAAGTTATATGGAGTGTGGCGAAACCAACCTCGCCACGTTGTTTTGGAGGGGGCTGTTTGCCAGCCTCCTGCCCCAGGATTACGGCCCTTTGAGATACTTTTGCTAACTTTTGAACCCCTGAACCTATTCCAGGGAATTTTGGATAGGTTTGTCCCCAAGTTATACTGTTTAAATTGATGTAAGTTATATGTATGGACAATGTAACTGTGGCGAAACCAACCTCGCCGCTGGGTTTTGGAGGGGGCTGTTTGAAGGCCTCTTGCCTCAGGATTATGGCCCATAGTAACTGTAAAGGAGAAGACAGACCGGCCGCACAGCTTAAATCTGTCTGTAGAATTGTATTTTATGTTATTATGCGTTCGGTTAAATTGTATGTTATGTGAGGGCACCCAGATAGCTAATATTATTGTATTCATGTGGTCTGAGTGCCATTCACCTAATGATATGCACTCAGACTTGAGCTATCTGGGGATATGTTAAATGTCTGTGTTTGCTGTGGGGGTGTGACATTGTGTGTTTAAATGGTGATGTCTGTCCTGTTGTCTCCACATGTGTATTGGCGATCTCCCTTTGTCCTGAGAGATAATTGGATTGCCTTCGGTTGTCTCTGGGACAGAGAGGAGGAAACCATGATGCATTGTCGGGATATGTTGTATCTGTTCTGTGTCGCAGTCTCCCTTCTGGTCCTCTGGGGGCGGGAACGATTGGTTGCTGTATTTACATTGTGTGTGTTGTAAGGTATTGATTGGTTGGATTTCAAAACCCTGTGGGCAGTACTATGTATGTTTCTTATGAATAAAAGAGGCTGTACTTGAAGTACAGTCAGACCACTGCTGACCCTCAAGACGGAGCCTTGTCTCGTTATTGGGGGGATTCCCTGTATGCTGTTAGAGACTGATTGCCAGGAGTGTAAGCCGATTGTATGCTTTTCCTGTTCGTCTGCCGGCAGCTATTCGCGAGGTTCCAGTTTGGAGTGCTATTTTGTATCCAGTTCGGGAGGTTGGTGTTCTGCAGTAGCTGTGCCTGTCTCTCAGAAAGGGGCATATCGCCTAAACGGATTTTAACCCCTTGTCTGCTGAAACGGTCTGTTACACTCAATATAACCCCTCCTACTGCTCAGTATAACTCCTCCTATTACTCCATATAACCCCTCCTATTGCTCCATATGACTCCTCCTATTACTCAATATAACCCCTCCTATTACTCCATATAACTCTTCCTATTACTCCATATAACTCCTCCTATTACTCAGTATAACTCCTCCTATTACTCAGTATAACTCCTCCTATTACTCCATATAGCACCTCCTATTGCTCCATATGACTCCTTCTATTACTCCATATAACCCCTCCTATTGCTCAGTATAACTCCTCCTATTACTCTATATAACCCCTCCTATTGCTCTATATAACCCCTCCTATTACTCCATATAACTCCTCCTATTACTCCATATAACTCCTCCTATTACTCCATATAACTCCTCCTATTACTCAGTATAACTCCTCCTATTACTCCATATAACTCCTCCTATTGCTCCATATAGCCCCTCCTATTGCTCAGTATAACTCCTCCTATGCTCCATATAACCCCTCCTATTGCTCAGTATACCCCCTCCTATTACTCCATATAACCCCTCCTATTGCTCAGTATAACTCCTCCTATGCTCCATATAACCTCTCCTATTGCTCCATATGACTCCTCCTATTACTCCATATAACCCCTCCTATTGCTCAGTATACCCCCTCCTATTACTCCATATAACCCCTCCTATTGCTCAGTATAACTCCTCCTATGCTCCATATAACCCCTCCTATTGCTCCATATGACTCCTCCTATTACTCCATATAACCCCTCCTATTGCTCAGTATAACCCCTCCTATTACTCCATATAGCCCCTCCTATTACTCCATATAACCCCTCCTATTGCTCCATATAGCCCCTCCTATTGCTCAGTATAACTCCTCCTATGCTCCATATAACCCCTCCTATTGCTCAGTATACCCCCTCCTATTACTCCATATAACCCCTCCTATTGCTCAGTATAACTCCTCCTATGCTCCATATAACCTCTCCTATTGCTCCATATGACTCCTCCTATTACTCCATATAACCCCTCCTATTGCTCAGTATACCCCCTCCTATTACTCCATATAACCCCTCCTATTGCTCAGTATAACTCCTCCTATGCTCCATATAACCCCTCCTATTGCTCCATATGACTCCTCCTATTACTCCATATAACCCCTCCTATTGCTCAGTATAACCCCTCCTATTACTCCATATAGCCCCTCCTATTACTCCATATAACCCCTCCTATTACTCCATATAACCCCTCCTATTGCTCCATATAACCCCTCCTATTGCTCAGTATAACTCCTCCTATTGCTCCATATAGCCCCTCCTATTACTCCATATAGCGTTCGGATGTCCGCCTGGCCGTGCGGAGGCGTGCGGATCCGTCCAGACTTACAATGTAAGTCAATGGGGACGGATCCGTTTGAATATAACACAATATGGCTCAATCTTCAAACGGATCCGTCCCCCATTGACTTTCAATGTAAAGTCTGGACGGATCCGTCTGCGGCTACTTTCACACTTAGAATTTTTTTTACAATATAATGCAGACGGATCCGCTCTGAACGCATCCATTGTCTGCATTATATGAGCGGATCCGTCTCAGACGGATCCGCTCTAAACGCAAGTGTGAAAGTAGCCTTAATTGTATCACAGGCAGATCCCATTGTGTTTCTTTATTGCATCAAATGCAGATCCCATTGTGTTTGTTAATTGTATCACAGGCAGAGCCCATTGTGTTTTGTAATTGTATCACAGGCAGAGCCCATTGTGTTTGTTTATTGCATCACAGGCAGAGCCCATTGTGTTTGTTAATTGTATCACAGGCAGAACCCATTGTGTTTGTTTATTGCATCACATGCAGATCCCATTGTGTTTGTTAATTGTATAACAGGCAGAGCCCATTGTGTTTTGTAATTGTATCACAGGCAGAGCCCATTGTGTTTTGTAATTGTATCACAGGCAGAGCCCATTGTGTTTTGTAATTGTATCACAGGCAGAGCCCATTGTGTTTTGTAATTGTATCACAGGCAGAGCCCATTGTGTTTTGTAATTGTATCACAGGCAGAGCCCATTGTGTTTGTTAATTGTATCACAGGCAGAGCCCATTGTGTTCGTTAATTGTATAACAGGCAGAGCCCATTGTGTTTTGTAATTGTATCACAGGCAGAGCCCATTGTGTTTGTTAATTGTATCACAGGCAGAACCCATTGTGCCACAGAGAGTCATCAACAGGTTGTATCAGAGATACAGAGACTGGAAGAGTTACAGAAAGGCAGAGAAGTGGACGTCCTTTGGCCACATCGCACACTGATGACCGCTTCATTGTGAACAATGCCCTGCGGAACCAGATGATGAATGCCACACAACTCCAGGTACATGTAAGGAGGTGAGAGGCACCAAGTGTCACATCAGACCATTGGAAAGCGTTTACATCAGCGTGGTCTGCGTGCTAGACGACCTGCGGTACCTGACCGCACCACCAGGCACAGGCGTCATCGTCTTGTATGGGCCAGGGAGCATCTTTGCTGGACGGGGGACCAGTGGGCCTCAGTGCTGTTCAATGATGAAAGTCACTCTGAGCAGAAATGATGGCCACCAATGATGTTGGAGACGTTTAGGAGAGCGCTCTGCGTCAGCCACCAGACGAGCCTTTGGAGGTGGTGGCGTTACAGTGCGGACAGGTGTCTAGTCAGTACAGAATTGCCCTACACTGTGGGACTGCTCCAGTGACAGCCCAGACTACCTGAAGAACATCAGTAATCCAGGCATTGTGCCTCTGCAGGAACAACACCGGCCTAATGTCATCTTCATGGAGGACAATGAACCAGCTCATCGAGGTCCATCATTAGGGAACGGCTGCTGGAGACTGGGGGACCTCACATGGAGCGGCCAGCACTTTATACAGACCTGAATCCAATTGAAAACCTATGGGATCAGCTGAGTCGCCGTGTAGAGGCTCGTAACTCTGTACCCCAGAACCTCAATGACCTGAGGGCCACCCTTCAAGAAGAGTGGGATGGCGTGCCTCAGAAGACAATGAGACGACTTGTGAACAGCAGGAGACGTCGTTGTCAGGCTGGAATTGATGCTGAAGGCCACACGACAAGTTCCTGAGTCACTGACATTATGTGGCGGTATACCCAGCACTGGGGTCGGTGAGACGCTGACATTATGTGGCGGTATACCCAGCACTGGGGTCGGTGAGATGCTGACATCTTGTGGCGGTATACCCGGCACTGGGGTCGGTGAGACGCTGACATCTCGTGGCGGTATACCCAGCACTGGGGTCGGTGAGATGCTGACATCTTGTGGCGGTATACCCAGCACTGGGGTCGGTGAGACGCTGACACTTTGTGGCGGTATACCTAGCACTGGGGTCGGTGAGACGCTGACATTATGTGGGGCTATACCCAGCACTGGGGTCGGTGAGACGCTGACATCTTGTGGCGGTATACCCAGCACTGGGGTCGGTGAGACGCTGACATCTCGTGGCGGTATACCCAGCACTGGGGTCGGTGAGACGCTGACATCTTGTGGCGGTATACCCAGCACTGGGGTCGGTGAGACACTGACATTTTGTGGCGGTATACCCAGCACTGGGGTCGGTGAGACACTGACATCTCGTGGCGGTATACCCAGCACTGGGGTCGGTGAGACGCTGACATCTTGTGGCGGTATACCCAGCACTGGGGTCGGTGAGACGCTGACATCTCGTGGTGGTATACCCAGCACAGGGGTCGGTGAGGTGCTGACATCTTGTGGCGGTATACCCAGCACTGGGGTCGGTGAGACACTGACATCTTGTGGCGGTATACCCAGCACTGGGGTCGGTGAGACACTGACATCTTGTGACGGTATACCCAGCACTGGGGTCGGTGAGACACTGACATCTCGTGGTGGTATACCCAGCACAGGGGTCGGTGAGGTGCTGACATCTTGTGGCGGTATACCCAGCACTGGGGTCGGTGAGACACTGACATCTTGTGGCGGTATACCCAGCACTGGGGTCGGTGAGACACTGACATCTCGTGGCGGTATACCCAGCACTGGGGTCGGTGAGACGCTGACATCTCGTGGCGGTATACCCAGCACTGGGGTCGATGAGACACTGACATTATGTGGCGGTATACCCAGCACTGGGGTCGGTGAGACACTGACATTATGTGGCGGTATACCCAGCACTGGGGCGGTGAGACGCTGACATTATGTGGCGGTATACCCAGCACTGGGGTCGGGGAGACACTGACATTATGTGGCGGTATACCCAGCACTGGGGTCGGTGAGACACTGACATCTCGTGGCGGTATACCCAGCACTGGGGTCGGTGAGACGCTGACATTATGTGGCGGTATACCCAGCACTGGGGTCGGGGAGACACTGACATTATGTAGGGGTATACCTAGCACTGGGGTCGGTGAGACACTGACATCTCGTGGCGGTATACCCAGCACTGGGGTCGGTGAGACGCTGACATTATGTGGCGGTATACCCAGCACTGGGGTCTGTGAGACGCTGACATTATGTGGCGGTATACCCAGCGCTGGGGTCGGTGAGACACTGACATCTTGTGGCAGTATACCCAGCACTGGGGTCGGTGAGACACTGACATCTTGTGGCAGTATACCCAGCACTGGGGTCGATGAGACACTGACATTATGTGGCGGTATACCCAGCACTGGGGTCGGTGAGACACTGACATTATGTGGCGGTATACCCAGCACTGGGGCGGTGAGACGCTGACATTATGTGGCGGTATACCCAGCACTGGGGTCGGGGAGACACTGACATTATGTGGCGGTATACCCAGCACTGGGGTCGGTGAGACACTGACATCTCGTGGCGGTATACCCAGCACTGGGGTCGGTGAGACGCTGACATTATGTGGCGGTATACCCAGCACTGGGGTCTGTGAGACGCTGACATTATGTGGCGGTATACCCAGCACTGGGGTCGGTGAGACACTGACATCTTGTGGCGGTATACCCAGCACTGGCGTCGGTGAGACACTGACATCTCGTGGCGGTATACCCAGCACTGGGGTCGGTGAGACGCTGACATCTCGTGGCGGTATACCCAGCACTGGGGTCGGTGAGACACTGACATTATGTGGCGGTATACCCAGCACTGGGGTCGGTGAGACACTGACATTATGTGGCGGTATACCCAGCACTGGGGCGGTGAGACGCTGACATTATGTGGCGGTATACCCAGCACTGTGGTCGGGGAGACACTGACATTATGTGGCGGTATACCCAGCACTGGGGTCGGTGAGACACTGACATCTCGTGGCGGTATACCCAGCACTGGGGTCGGTGAGACACTGACATTATGTGGCGGTATACCCAGCACTGGGGTCGGTGAGACACTGACATTATGTGGCGGTATACCCAGCACTGGGGCGGTGAGACGCTGACATTATGTGGCGGTATACCCAGCACTGTGGTCGGGGAGACACTGACATTATGTGGCGGTATACCCAGCACTGGGGTCGGTGAGACACTGACATCTCGTGGCGGTATACCCAGCACTGGGGTCGGTGAGACGCTGACATCTCGTGGCGGTATACCCAGCACTGGGGTCGGTGAGACGCTGACATCTCGTAGCGGTATACCCAGCACTGGGGTCGGTGAGACACTGACATTATGTGGCGGTATACCCAGCACTGGGGCGGTGAGACGCTGACATTATGTGGGGCTATACCCAGCACTGGGGTCGGTGAGACGCTGACATCTTGTGGCGGTATACCCAGCACTGGGGTCGGTGAGACGCTGACATCTCGTGGCGGTATACCCAGCACTGGGGTCGGTGAGACGCTGACATCTCGTGGCGGTATACCCAGCACTGGGGTCGGTGAGACGCTGACATCTCGTGGCGGTATACCCAGCACTGGGGTCGGTGAGACGCTGACATTATGTGGGGGTATACCCAGCACTGGGGTCGGTGAGACGCTGACATTATGTGGGGCTATACCCAGCACTGGGGTCGGTGAGACGCTGACATCTTGTGGCGGTATACCCAGCACTGGGGTCGGTGAGACGCTGACATCTCGTGGCGGTATACCCAGCACTGGGGTCGGTGAGACGCTGACATCTCGTGGCGGTGTACCCAGCACTGGGGTCGGTGAGACGCTGACATCTCGTGGCGGTATACCCAGCACTGGGGTCGGTGAGACGCTGACATCTCGTGGCGGTATACCCAGCACTGGGGTCGGTGAGACGCTGACATCTCGTGGCGGTATACCCAGCACTGGGGTCGGTGAGACGCTGACATCTCGTGGCGGTATACCCAGCACTGGGGTCGGTGAGACGCTGACATCTCGTGGCGGTATACCCAGCACTGGGGTCGGTGAGACACTGACATCTCGTGGCAGTATACCCAGCACTGGGGTCGGTGAGACGCTGACATTATGTGGCGGTATACCCAGCACTGGGGTCGGTGAGATGCTGACATCTTGTGGCGGTATACCCAGCACTGGGGTCGGTGAGACGCTGACATCTCGTGGCGGTATACCCAGCACTGGGGTCGGTGAGACGCTGACATCTCGTGGCGGTATACCCAGCACTGGGGTCGGTGAGACGCTGACATTTTGTGGCGGTATACCCAGCACTGGGGTCGGTGAGATGCTGACATCTTGTGGCGGTATACCCAGCACTGGGGTCGGTGAGACGCTGACATCTCGTGGCGGTATACCCAGCACTGGGGTCGGTGAGACACTGACATCTCGTGGCGGTATACCCAGCACTGGGGTCGGTGAGACACTGACATCTCGTGGCGGTATACCCAGCACTGGGGTCGGTGAGACGCTGACATCTCGTGGCGGTATACCCAGCACTGGGGTCGGTGAGACGCTGACATCTCGTGGCGGTATACCCAGCACTGGGGTCGGTGAGACGCTGACATCTCGTGGCGGTATACCCAGCACTGGGGTCGGTGAGACGCTGACATCTCGTGGCGGTATACCCAGCACTGGGGTCGGTGAGACGCTGACATCTCGTGGCGGTATACCCAGCACTGGGGTCGGTGAGACACTGACATCTCGTGGCGGTATACCCAGCACTGGGGTCGGTGAGACACTGACATCTCGTGGCGGTATACCCAGCACTGGGGTCGGTGAGACGCTGACATCTCGTGGCGGTATACCCAGCACTGGGGTCGGTGAGACACTGACATATAGTGGCGGTATACCCAGCACTGGGGTCGGTGAGACGCTGACATTATGTGGGGCTATACCCAGCACTGGGGTCGGTGAGACGCTGACATCTCGTGGCGGTATACCCAGCACTGGGGTCGGTGAGACGCTGACATTATGTGGCGGTATACCCGGCACTGGGGTCGGTGAGACGCTGACATCTCGTGGCGGTATACCCAGCACTGGGGTCGGTGAGACGCTGACATTATGTGGCGGTATACCCAGCACTGGGGTCGGTGAGACGCTGACATCTCGTGGCGGTATACCCAGCACTGGGGTCGGTGAGACGCTGACATCTCGTGGCGGTATACCCAGCACTGGGGTCGGTGACATTATGTGGCGGTATACCCAGCACTGGGGTCGGTGACATTATGTGGCGGTATACCCAGCACTGGGGTCGGTGACATTATGTGGCGGTATACCCAGCACTGGGGTCGGTGACATTATGTGGCGGTATACCCAGCACTGGGGTCGGTGACATTATGTGGCGGTATACCCAGCACTGGGGTCGGTGACATTATGTGGCGGTATACCCAGCACTGGGGTCGGTGACATTATGTGGCGGTATACCCAGCACTGGGGTCGGTGACATTATGTGGCGGTATACCCAGCACTGGGGTCGGTGACATTATGTGGCGGTATACCCAGCACTGGGGTCGGTGACATTATGTGGCGGTATACCCAGCACTGGGGTCGGTGACATTATGTGGCGGTATACCCAGCACTGGGGTCGGTGACATCTTGTGGCGGTATACCCAGCACTGGGGTCGGTGAGACGCTGACATCTCGTGGCGGTATACCCAGCACTGGGGTCGGTGACATTATGTGGCGGTATACCCAGCACTGGGGTCGGCTTCCTGATATGATGTCACTGGAGCCGCAACATTTAACGTTTTCCAGAAAATTCACCAGAAAGTCCAATATCTCGACTTGTATGTGAGTCCTGTGTATACACTTATATATCTGTCTTGTCCGATTTCTCTTCTTATATCTCCTGTTCCTCGGTTCCTCCTCCTGTCACTCGGTAGGTTGGTCTGTGCTCCTCAGATTTTTGGGATTGGCGACAGTCCTGGTCCGGCATGTGAGGGGTTAATGTGTAGGCTGGGGGAGGGGCGGCTGGCCATGAATGGAGGTCTTTGAGCAGGAGGGACAGGCAGGAGGCGGAAGGAAAGTGCTGGAGAGAGGAAGAGAAGGAGGAGGACGTGGACAGAGAGAGAGCGGCCGGCAGGAGCTTGTGTGTATCCAGGGACCCCCTGTCATCCCCCTGTGTGCATTATAGCATTATAATATCCCCGTATACCCCTGTGCATAATACTCTGTGCGCATTATAATATCCCCGTATACCCCTGTGTATAATACTCTGTGTGCATTATAATATCCCCGTATACCCCTGTGTATAATACTCTGTGTGCATTATAATATCCCCGTATACCCCTGTGTATAATACTCTGTGTGCATTATAATATCCCCGTATAACCCTGTGTATAATACTCTGTGTGCATTATAATATCCCCGTATAACCCTGTGCATAATACTCTGTGTACATTATAATATCCCACTCCCCGTATAACCCTGTGTATAATACTCTGTGTGCATTATAATATCCCCGTATACCCCTGTGCATAATACTCTGTGCGCATTATAATATCCCCGTATACCCCTGTGTATAATACTCTGTGTGCATTATAATATCCCCGTATACCCCTGTGTATAATACTCTGTGTGCATTATAATATCCCCGTATAACCCTGTGTATAATACTCTGTGTGCATTATAATATCCCCGTATAACCCTGTGTATAATACTCTGTGTGCATTATAATATCCCCGTATAACCCTGTGTATAATACTCTGTCTACATTATAATATCCCCGTATACCCCTGTGTATAATACTCTGTCTACATTATAATATCCCCGTATACCCCTGTGTATAATACTCTGTGTGCATTATAATATCCCCATATAACCCTGTGTATAATACTCTGTGTGCATTATAATATCCCCGTATAACCCTGTGTATAATACTCTGTGTGCATTATAATATCCCCGTATACCCCTGTGTATAATACTCTGTGTGCATTATAATATCCCGCTCCCCGTATATCCCTGTGTATAATACTCTGTGTGCATTATAATATCCCCGTATACCCCTGTGTATAATACTCTGTGTGCATTATAATATCCAGCTCCCCGTATAACCCTGTGTATAATACTCTGTGTGCATTATAATATCCCCGTATAACCCTGTGTATAATACTCTGTGTACATTATAATATCCCCGTATACCCCTGTGTGCATTATAGCATTATAATATCCCCGTATAACCCTGTGTATAATACTCTGTGTGCATTATAATATCCCCGTATAACCCTGTGTATAATACTCTGTGTGCATTATAATATCCCCGTATACCCCTGTGTGCATTATAGCATTATAATATCCCCGTATACCCCTGTGTATAATACTCTGTGTGCATTATAATATCCCCGTATACCCCTCTGTATAATACTCTGTGTGCATTATAATATCCCCGTATACCCCTGTGTATAATACTCTGTGTACATTATAATATCCCGCTCCCTGTATAACCCTGTGTATAATACTCTGTGTACATTATAATATCCCGCTCCCTGTATAACCCTGTGTATAATACTCTGTGTACATTATAATATCCCGCTCCCCGTATAACCCTGTGTATAATACTCTGTGTACATTATAATATCCCCGTATAACCCTGTTTATAATACTCTGTGTACATTATAATATCCCACTCCCCGTATACCCCTGTGTATAATACTCTGTGTACATTATAATATCCCGCTCCCCGTATATCCCTGTGTATAATACTCTGTGTGCATTATAATATCCCCGTATAACCCTGTGTATAATACTCTGTGTGCATTATAATATCCCCGTATACCCCTGTGTATAATACTCTGTGTGCATTATAATATCCCCGTATACCCCTGTGTATAATACTCTGTGTGCATTATAATATCCCGCTCCCCGTATATCCCTGTGTATAATACTCTGTGTACATTATAATATCCCCGTATAACCCTGTGTGCATTATAATATCCCCGTATACCCCTGTGTATAATACTCTGTGTGCATTATAATATCCCGCTCCCCGTATATCCCTGTGTATAATACTCTGTGTACATTATAATATCCCCGTATAACCCTGTGTGCATTATAATATCCCCGTATACCCCTGTGTATAATACTCTGTGTACATTATAATATCCCGCTCCCCGTATATCCCTGTGTATAATACTCTGTGTGCATTATAATATCCAGCTCCCCGTATATCCCTGTGTATAATACTCTGTGTACATTATAATATCCCGCTCCCCGTATATCCCTGTGTATAATACTCTGTGTACATTATAATATCCCCGTATAACCCTGTGTGCATTATAATATCCCCGTATACCCCTGTGTATAATACTCTGTGTGCATTATAATATCCAGCTCCCCGTATAACCCTGTGTATAATACTCTGTGTGCATTATAATATCCCCGTATACCCCTGTGTGCATTATAGCATTATAATATCCCCGTATACCCCTGTGTATAATACTCTGTGTGCATTATAATATCCCCGTATACCCCTCTGTATAATACTCTGTGTGCATTATAATATCCCCGTATACCCCTGTGTATAATACTCTGTGTACATTATAATATCCCCGTATACCCCTGTGTATAATACTCTGTGTACATTATAATATCCCCGTATAACCCTGTGTATAATACTCTGTGTACATTATAATATCCCGCTCCCTGTATAACCCTGTGTATAATACTCTGTGTACATTATAATATCCCGCTCCCTGTATAACCCTGTGTATAATACTCTGTGTACATTATAATATCCAGCTCCCCGTATAACCCTGTGTATAATACTCTGTGTACATTATAATATCCCCGTATAACCCTGTGTATAATACTCTGTGTACATTATAATATCCAGCTCCCCGTATATCCCTGTGTATAATACTCTGTGTGCATTATAATATCCTGCTCCCCGTATATCCCTGTGTATAATACTCTGTGTACATTATAACACTATTAGTGCAGTTGTAACATGGAGAGAATTTGGGGTACATGACACCATTTTGGGGTAAGACCTTCTGGTTTTGGGGTGACGGATGTCAGTTTGCAGGGGTTCAGGATATGGTGATGGCGCAGGACAAGGGACGCCCCTGGGAGCCCCTGGACTTGTGGTCAGATATGGAGGAGAAGCTGTGGATCCTACAAGACCTGAATATGTTATATATCCGGCAGATCGCCCTCAGCCTGCAGGTAATCCTCACCGGTACCGCCGTCCCCCGGAGTACAGCTAAGATACTGTGCTGTCATGGTTTTATCAGGTGCCGTCTATTTGTTGCTGAGGTGTCCCGCCATAGAGGTGACAGACCAGAGACCCCCGTACAGGTGACAGACCAGAGACCCCCGTACAGGTGACAGACCAGAGACCCCTGTACAGGTGACAGACCAGAGACCCCCGTAGAGGTGACAGACCAGAGACCACCGTACAGGTGACAGACCAGAGACCCCCGTACAGGTGACAGACCAGAGACCCCCGTACCGGTGACAGACCAGAGACCCCCGTACAGGTGACAGACCAGAGACCCCCGTACAGGTGACAGACCAGAGACCCCTGTACAGGTGACAGACCAGAGACCCCCGTACAGGTGACAGACCAGAGACCCCCGTACAGGTGACAGACCAGAGACCCCTGTACAGGTGACAGACCAGAGACCCCCGTACAGGTGACAGACCAGAGACCCCTGTACAGGTGACAGACCAGAGACCCCCGTACAGGTGACAGACCAGAGACCCCTGTACAGGTGACAGACCAGAGACCCCTGTACAGGTGACAGACCAGAGACCCCCGTACAGGTGACAGACCAGAGACCCCTGTACAGGTGACAGAGCAGAGACCCCTGTACAGGTGACAGAGCAGAGACCCCTGTACAGGTGACAGACCAGAGACCCCTGTACAGGTGACAGACCAGAGACCCCGTACAGGTGACAGACCAGAGACCCCTGTACAGGTGACAGACCAGAGACCCCGTACAGGTGACAGACCAGAGACCCCTGTACAGGTGACAGACCAGAGACCCCCGTACAGGTGACAGATACAAGACCCCTGTACAGGTGACAGACCAGAGACCCCTGTACAGGTGACAGACCGGAGACCCCTGTACAGGTGACAGACCAGAGACCCCCATAGAGGTGACAGACCAGAGACGCCCGTACAGGTGACAGACCAGAGACGCCCGTACAGGTGACAGACCAGAGACCCCCGTACAGGTGACAGACCAGAGACCCCCGTAGAGGTGACAGACCAGAGACCCCCGTAGAGGTGACAGACCAGAGACCCCCGTAGAGGTGACAGACCAGAGACCCCCGTAGAGGTGACAGACCAGAGACCCCCGTACAGGTGACAGACCAGAGACCCCCGTAGAGGTGACAGACCAGAGACCCCCGTAGAGGTGACAGACCAGAGACCCCCGTACAGGTGACAGACCAGAGACCCCCGTACAGGTGACAGACGCAATCCTCCCCGTATAGGTGACAGACGTGATCCTCTCCGTACGGGTGACAGATGTGATCCTCCCCGTACAGGTGACAGACTCGATCCTCCCTGTAGGAGTGACAGACTTGATCCTTCTCGTACAGGTGACAAACGTGATCTTCCCCTACAGGTGACAGATTCTCCTTGCACAGGTGACAGATTCTCCTTGCACAGGTGACAAACACGATCCTCCCTGTACAGGTGACAGTTGTGATGCTCCCTGTACAGGCGACAAACAGGATCCTCCCTGTACAGGCGACAAACACGATCCTCCCTGTACAGGCGACAGTTGTGATGCTCCCTGTACAGGCGACAAACAGGATCCTCCCTGTACAGGCGACAGACGGGATCCTCCCTGTACAGGCGACAGACGGGATCCTCCCTGTACAGGCGACAGACGGGATCCTCCCTGTACAGGCGACAGACGGGATCCTCCCTGTACAGGCGACAGACGGGATCCTCCCTGTACAGGCGACAGACGGGATCCTCCCTGTACAGGCGACAGACGGGATCCTCCCTGTACAGGCGACAGACGGGATCCTCCCTGTACAGGCGACAGACGGGATCCTCCCTGTACAGGCGACAAACACGATCCTCCCTGTACAGGCGACAAACACGATCCTCCCTGTACAGGCGACAGTTGTGATGCTCCCTGTACAGGCGACAAACAGGATCCTCCCTGTACAGGCGACAGACGGGATCCTCCCTGTACAGGCGACAGACGCGATCCTCCCTGTACAGGCGACAGACGCGATCCTCCCTGTACAGGCGACAGACGGGATCCTCCCTGTACAGGCGACAGACGGGATCCTCCCTGTACAGGCGACAGACGGGATCCTCCCTGTACAGGCGACAGACGCGATCCTCCCTGTACAGGCGACAGACGGGATCCTCCCTGTACAGGCGACAGACGGGATCCTCCCTGTACAGGCGACAGACGGGATCCTCCCTGTACAGGCGACAGACGGGATCCTCCCTGTACAGGCGACAGACGGGATCCTCCCTGTACAGGCGACAGAGGCGATCCTCCCTGTACAGGCGACAGACGGGATCCTCCCTGTACAGGCGACAGACGGGATCCTCCCTGTACAGGCGACAGACGGGATCCTCCCTGCTGAGGTGTTGCGTTTAGGGCGGTACATACCGTCATAGGGAGGCCTCCCAGTATTTGGGGCTCTCCTCCTCTGCAGTACCTGGTCTTGTCGTGCCGTGTACATGTGTATTATACATGGGGCAGAGTGAGGGATCTGTGCAGACAGCTGTAGGATTAGGTCGGGGCAGCCAGTTCCAGCCTGAGATGCCAATCACACAATGATCTCTGTGTCTTGTTGTGTCCTGACATTTTCAGAGGACATTGGGGTCTGTGGTGCCCCCACGCTGCTAGCGTCACAAGATTAACCCTTTCATGGTGTCTCATCAGACATGGGAGGGTTGGTGCAGGGACACAATGTCGCAGTGACCACACATGCTGTTATATGAGGTGGCAAATTCATGCATGCATAAAACATGATGCAAGTATTCTGAAGCAGGAGAAGATGTTCTCGACACATGTGAGGGGGGTGCTTGCCCAAACCGCTACTGAATTCAGGACTGACATCTGTATATGTGTGTGGGCAAAAGCGGAAAAACTGAAACATATATGAAAATGCGGGTGCCAGGTTTAGGGGTTGGCTATAGGGTATGTTTCAGAAGTGTCCTCTGCACGTATCAGAAGAGGCAGATGTTAGGTCGGCGTCCTATTATAGATTTTGCATTGGCGACAGTTGGTCATTTACAAGGTGCATGGGGTAAACAAGACCCGGAGAAGAACGTTATGGACCAAAAGAACACAGATCAGTCTGCAAGCAGAAAGCAGGAGGTGATGAAACGTAAAAGAGAAGAAAATGTCTTGCAGAAGATGACTAGTGATGGAGATGTAGACTAAGAAGTGTTGTAAGAGGTGGTGACATGAGGTTATAACTGATGATTGGATTGCAGCACAGAAGGAGTCTTAGAGAAGATACAATGAAGTTATGACTGATGATGAAGGTGCGGTACAGGAGAGGTCTGAGAGAAGATGGCGAGATGAGGTTATAACTGATGATGGAGGTGTGGTACAGGAGAAGTCTGAGAGAAGATGGTTAGATGAGGTTATGACTGATGATGGAGGTGTGGTACAGGAGAAGTCTAAGAGAAGATGGTGAGATGAGGTTATGACTGATGATGGAGGTGTAGTACAGGAGAAGTCTAAGAGAAGATGGTGAGATGAGGTTATGACTGATGATGGAGGTGTAGTACAGAAAAAGTCTAAGAGAAGATGGTGAGATTAGGTTATGACTGATGATGGAGGTGTAGTACAGGAGAAGTCTGAGAGAAGATGGTTAGATGAGGTTATGACTGATGATGGAGGTGTGGTACAGGAGAAGTCTAAGAGAAGATGGTTAGATGAGGTTATGACTGATGATGAAGGTGTAGTACAGGAGAAGTCAGAGAAGATAGTGAGATTAGGCTATAGCTGATGATGGAGGTGTGGTACAGGAGACGTCTGAGAGAAGATGGTTAGATGAGGTTATGACTGATGATGGAGGTATGGTACAGGAGAAGTCTAAGAGAAGATGGTGAGATTAGGCTATAGCTGATGATGGAGGTGTGGTACAGGAGAAGTCTAAGAGAAGATGGTGAGATGAGGTTATGACTGATGATGTAGGTGTAGTACAGGAGATGTCTGAGAGAAGATGGTTAGATGAGGTTATAACTGATTATGGAGGTGTAGTACAGGAGACGTCTAAGAGAAGATGGTGAGATGAGGTTATGACTGATGATGGAGGTGTAGTACAGGAGAAGTCTAAGAGAAGATGGTGAGATGAGGTTATGACTGATGATGGAGGTGTGGTACAGGAGAAGTCTAAGAGAAGATGGTGAGATGAGGTTATGACTGATGATGGAGGTGTAGTAATGGAGAAGTCTGAGAAGATGGTGAGATGAGGTTATGACTGACGATGGAGGTGTAGTAATGGAAGAAGTCTAAGAGAAGATGGTGAGATGAGGTTATGACTGATGATGGAGGTGTAGTAATGGAGAAGTCTGAGAGAAGATGGTGAGATTAGGCTATAACTGATGATGAAGGTGTAGTACAGGAGAAGTCTGAGAGAAGATGGTGAGATTAGGCTATAACTGATGATGGAGGTGTGGTACAGGAGAAGTCTAAGAGAAGATGGTGAGATGAGGTTATGACTGATGATGTAGGTGTAGTACAGGAGATGTCTGAGAGAAGATGGTTAGATGAGGTTATAACTGATTATGGAGGTGTAGTACAGGAGACGTCTAAGAGAAGATGGTGAGATGAGGTTATGACTGATGATGGAGGTGTAGTACAGGAGAAGTCTAAGAGAAGATGGTGAGATGAGGTTATGACTGATGATGGAGGTGTGGTACAGGAGAAGTCTAAGAGAAGATGGTGAGATGAGGTTATGACTGACGATGGAGGTGTAGTAATGGAAGAAGTCTAAGAGAAGATGGTGAGATGAGGTTATGACTGATGATGGAGGTGTAGTACAGGAGAAGTCTAAGAGAAGATGGTGAGATGAGGTTATGACTGATGATGGAGGTGTAGTAATGGAGAAGTCTAAGAGAAGATGGTGAGATGAGGTTATGACTGACGATGGAGGTGTAGTAATGGAAGAAGTCTAAGAGAAGATGGTGAGATGAGGTTATGACTGATGATGGAGGTGTAGTAATGGAGAAGTCTAAGAGAAGATGGTTAGATGAGGTTATGACTGATGATGAAGGTGTAGTACAGGAGAAGTCTGAGAGAAGATGGTGAGATTAGGCTATAACTGATGATGGAGGTGTGGTACAGGAGAAGTCTAAGAGAAGATGGTGAGATGAGGTTATGACTGATGGTGGAGGTGTAGTACAGGAGAAGTCTAAGAGAAGATGGTGAGATGAGGTTATGACTGATTATGGAGGTGTAGTACAGGAGACGTCTAAGAGAAGATGGTGAGATGAGGTTATGACTGATTATGGAGGTGTAGTACAGGAGACGTCTAAGAGAAGATGGTGAGATGAGGTTATGACTGATGATGGAGGTGTAGTACAGAAGTTGTTAAGAAGATGGTGAGATGAGGTTATGACTGATGATGGAAGTGCAGCCCTAGAGATGCCTTAGAGAACAAGGTGAGGTGAAGTTATGACTGATGGTGGAGTTGTAGGACTGTTGATGGAAGTACAGCACAGGGAAAGTCTTTGAGAAGATGGTGAGGCAAAGTTATGACTGACAATGAAGCTGCAGTACAGGAGAAGTCATGAAGAAGATGGTGAGATGAGCTTATGACTGATGGAGGTCTATTACAGGAGAAGTTTTGGAGAAGATAGTGAGACATGGTTATGACTGATGATGGAGGTGTAGTACAGGAGAATTTTTAGAACGGATGTCCCAGGTAGTGTATGTTGAAGGTTAAGAATACAGAATAGAGGGCAAGATTATGAAGAGTTGATGAAGAAGGTCCATGTGCAGAGTTGCGTCCATGTGCAGAGTTGCGTCCATGTGCAGAGTTGCGTCCATGTGCAGAGTTGCGTCCATGTGCAGAGTTGCCTACTTTGGGGGCGATCTCTCGATATTGGTAAACAGCTTGTTAGGTTTGTTAGGACAGGTGGGATTTCAACAAAGATTCTATCAGAAGAGGGACATTCCTAACTGCTCCATTAGATTGTAGCTACGTTATAAAGTCTTTGCGGTGGTGTACACGAAGACCCTGACACTAATGTGTACCAGACAGAAGAACACAATAGACATCATTGTTGGTTTCTTGTCCAGGCCTCACTAGAGATCTCAGCTCTGCCGATGTGGTGTGGATGTGCAGGGCACTGTATGTCCATACACTGAGGAGACAACAAGCAGAGAGGTGGTCATGTGGTCATATGCACTGCGTGTTTACAGAAGTGACAATCTGTGGTGTAAATGTCTTCAGGCTGTGGGGAGAGTCAATGTCAGCTGCTGGGGGTCTTCCGCCTCTATTTGTATTTTTAGCTTGTGCATATTTGACTTCTACAGACCAGTACCGTCCCCACTTCCTCTCGCTGACCATTTACAGCCTGAGCCCCCCATCATCTCTGACACTGACCACTTACAGCCTGCCCCCCATCATCTCTGACACTGACCACTTACAGCCTGAGCCCCCCCCATCATCTCTGACCACTTACAGCCTGAGCCCCCCCATCATCTCTGACACTGACCACTTACAGCCTGCCCCCCTTTCTCTCTGACACTGACCACTTACAGCCTGCCCCTCCTTTCTCTCTGACTCTGACCACTTAGAGCCTGAGCCCCTTATCATCTATCATCTCTGACACTGACCACTTACAGCCTGCCCCTCCTTCCTCTCTGACACTGACCACTTACAGCCTGCCCCCTCTCTTCCTCTCTGACACTGACCACTTACAGCCTGCCCCCTCTCTTCCTCCCTTCTATCTGACACTGATCACTTACAGCCTCCCACCTCTTCCTCTCTTCTCTCTGACACTGACCACTTACAGCCTTTTCCCCCCTCTTCCTCCCTTCTATCTGACACTGACCACTTGCAGCCTGCCCCTCCTTCCTCTCTGACACTGACCACTTACAGCCTGCCCCCTCTCTTCCTCTCTGACACTGACCACTTACAGCCTTCCCCCCTCTTCCTCTCTTCTATCTGACACTGACCACTTACAGCCTGCCCCCCCTTCCTCTCTGACACTGACCACTTACAGCCTCCCCCCTTCCTCTCTGACACTGACCACTTACAGCCTGCCCCCCTTCCTCTCTGACACTGACCGTTTACAGCCTCCCCCCCTCCCCATTCACATCCACTGCAGCTGCTCAAACTGCAGCCTACACACTGCATATTGACACCTAACACAGTACACAAATATCACACCTAACACCAGCACTCAGCTACTATACACACACCGAGTACACACTCCTCACATACTACACATATACACACATCCTGGGAAATATACATACTACACATGGAGAGAGAACTACGCAGAACAGTAAGTGTCCTAAAAGGAGGACTTGACCTGTGGCGAAGTCTAGGACATATAAGTGTATTCCTCTCTCTGACTCCGGGTGTATTCCTACTCTGACTCCGGGTGTATTCCTCTCTCTGACTCCGGGTGTATTCCTCTCTCTGACTCCAGGTGTATTCCTCTCTCTGACTCCAGGTGTATTCCTCTCTCTGGCTCCAGGTGTATTCCTCTCTCTGACTCCAGGTGTATTCCTCTCTCTGGCTCCAGGTGTACTCCTCTCTCTGACTCCAGGTGTATTCCTCTCTCTGACTCCGGGTGTATTCCTCTCTCTGACTCCGGGTGTATTCCTCTCTCTGACTCCGGGTGTATTCCTCTCTCTGACTCCGGGTGTATTCCTCTCTCTGACTCCGGGTGTATTTTGTTATTTAATACCAGGTGCATTTACAGTATCTGATGCCAGATGTTTTTCTTTGTCTGACTCTAGACATATTTCTTTCTGTCTGACACAAGTTGCATTTCTCTGTCTGATAATAGGTATCTTTTCTTGCAGGACACAGACATCCAGAAACGTATAGACCATGAGGTCCGGATACGTGAGGGAGCCGTGAAGCTTCTGGGGGCATGTACTCAGAAAGAACAGGCGCTGGAAGCAGCAAAGAGTCTGCTAGTGTGCAATAGTCGTATCATGACGTATATGTCTGAACTACAGCACCGCAAGGAGGAGCAAGTTCTACAACACAGTGCGCGCAGGTATGATGGGAAATGACAATTAATGTGTATACAGTCAGAGGCAGGGGAGACGTGACCTGTGTCACTCCTGCACCTCAGTATTATATGGTGGTGACTGGACATCCAGTAATGTGTATACAGTCAGAGGCAGGGGAGACGTGACCTGTGTCACTCCTGTACCTCAGTATTATATGGTGGTGACTGGACATCCAGTAATGTGTATACAGTCAGAGGCAGAGGAGACGTGACCTGTGTCACTCCTGTACCTCAGTATTATATGGTGGTGACTGGACATCCAGTAATGTGTATACAGTCAGAGGCAGGGGAGACGTGACCTGTGTCACTCCTGCACCTCAGTGTTATATAGTGGTGACTGGACATCCAGTAATGTGTATACAGTCAGAGGCAGGGGAGACGTGACCTGTGTCACTCCTGCACCTCAGTGTTATATGGTGGTGACTGGACATCCAGTAATGTGTATACAGTCAGAGGCAGAGGAGACGTGACCTGTGTCACTCCTGTACCTCAGTATTATATGGTGGTGACTGGACATCCAGTAATGTGTATACAGTCAGAGGCAGGGGAGACGTGACCTGTGTCACTCCTGTACCTCAGTATTATATGGTGGTGACTGGACATCCAGTAATGTGTATACAGTCAGAGGCAGGGGAGACGTGACCTGTGTCACTCCTGCACCTCAGTATTATATGGTGGTGACTGGACATCCAGTAATGTGTATACAGTCAGAGGCAGGGGAGACGTGACCTGTGTCACTCCTGCACCTCAGTATTATATGGTGGTGACTGGACATCCAGTAATGTGTATACAGTCAGAGGCAGGGGAGACGTGATCTGTGTCACTCCTGTACCTCAGTGTTATATGGTGGTGACTGGACATCCAGTAATGTGTATACAGTCAGAGGCAGGGGAGACGTGATCTGTGTCACTCCTGCACCTCAGTGTTATATGGTGGTGACTGGACATCCAGTAATGTGTATACAGTCAGAGGCAGGGGAGACGTGACCTGTGTCACTCCTGCACCTCAGTGTTATATGGTGGTGACTGGACATCCAGTAATGTGTATACAGTCAGAGGCAGGGGAGACGTGATCTGTGTCACTCCTGCACCTCAGTATTATATGGTGGTGACTGGACATCCAGTAATGTGTATACAGTCAGAGGCAGAGGAGACGTGATCTGTGTCACTCCTGTACCTCAGTATTATATGGTGGTGACTGGGCATCCAGTAATGTGTATACAGTCAGAGGCAGAGCAGACGTGACCTGTGTCACTCCTGTACCTCAGTATTATATGGTGGTGACTGGACATCCAGTAATGTGTATACAGTCAGAGGCAGGGGAGACGTGACCTGTGTCACTCCTGCACCTCAGTATTATATGGTGGTGACTGGACATCCAGTAATGTGTATACAGTCAGAGGCAGAGGAGACGTGATCTGTGTCACTCCTGTACCTCAGTATTATATGGTGGTGACTGGGCATCCAGTAATGTGTATACAGTCAGAGGCAGGGGAGACGTGACCTGTGTCACTCCTGCACCTCAGTATTATATGGTGGTGAGTGGACATCCAGTAATGTGTATACAGTCAGAGGCAGAGGAGACGTGACCTGTGTCACTCCTGTACCTCAGTATTATATGGTGGTGACTGGACATCCAGTAATGTGTATACAGTCAGAGGCAGGGGAGACGTGACCTGTGTCACTCCTGTACCTCAGTATTATATGGTGGTGACTGGACATCCAGTAATGTGTATACAGTCAGAGGCAGGGGAGACGTGACCTGTGTCACTCCTGCACCTCAGTATTATATGGTGGTGACTGGACATCCAGTAATGTGTATACAGTCAGAGGCAGGGGAGACGTGACCTGTGTCACTCCTGCACCTCAGTATTATATGGTGGTGACTGGACATCCAGTAATGTGTATACAGTCAGAGGCAGGGGAGACGTGATCTGTGTCACTCCTGCACCTCAGTATTATATGGTGGTGACTGGACATCCAGTAATGTGTATACAGTCAGAGGCAGGGGAGACGTGACCTGTGTCACTCCTGCACCTCAGTATTATATGGTGGTGACTGGACATCCAGTAATGTGTATACAGTCAGAGGCAGGGGAGACGTGACCTGTGTCACTCCTGCACCTCAGTATTATATGGTGGTGACTGGACATCCAGTAATGTGTATACAGTCAGAGGCAGGGGAGACGTGACCTGTGTCACTCCTGTACCTCAGTGTTATATGGTGGTGACTGGACATCCAGTAATGTGTATACAGTCAGAGGCAGAGGAGACGTGACCTGTGTCACTCCTGCACCTCAGTGTTATATAGTGGTGACTGGACATCCAGTAATGTGTATACAGTCAGAGGCAGGGGAGACGTGACCTGTGTCACTCCTGTACCTCAGTATTATATGGTGGTGACTGGACATCCAGTAATGTGTATACAGTCAGAGGCAGGGGAGACGTGACCTGTGTCACTCCTGTACCTCAGTATTATATGGTGGTGACTGGACATCCAGTAATGTGTATACAGTCAGAGGCAGAGGAGACGTGACCTGTGTCACTCCTGCACCTCAGTATTATATGGTGGTGACTGGACATCCAGTAATGTGTATACAGTCAGAGGCAGAGGAGACGTGATCTGTGTCACTCCTGTACCTCAGTGTTATATGGTGGTGACTGGACATCCAGTAATGTGTATACAGTCAGAGGCAGGGGAGACGTGATCTGTGTCACTCCTGCACCTCAGTGTTATATGGTGGTGACTGGACATCCAGTAATGTGTATACAGTCAGAGGCAGGGGAGACGTGACCTGTGTCACTCCTGCACCTCAGTGTTATATGGTGGTGACTGGACATCCAGTAATGTGTATACAGTCAGAGGCAGGGGAGACGTGATCTGTGTCACTCCTGCACCTCAGTATTATATGGTGGTGACTGGACATCCAGTAATGTGTATACAGTCAGAGGCAGAGGAGACGTGATCTGTGTCACTCCTGTACCTCAGTATTATATGGTGGTGACTGGGCATCCAGTAATGTGTATACAGTCAGAGGCAGAGCAGACGTGACCTGTGTCACTCCTGTACCTCAGTATTATATGGTGGTGACTGGACATCCAGTAATGTGTATACAGTCAGAGGCAGGGGAGACGTGACCTGTGTCACTCCTGCACCTCAGTATTATATGGTGGTGACTGGACATCCAGTAATGTGTATACAGTCAGAGGCAGAGGAGACGTGATCTGTGTCACTCCTGAACCTCAGTATTATATGGTGGTGACTGGGCATCCAGTAATGTGTATACAGTCAGAGGCAGGGGAGACGTGACCTGTGTCACTCCTGCACCTCAGTATTATATGGTGGTGAGTGGACATCCAGTAATGTGTATACAGTCAGAGGCAGAGGAGACGTGACCTGTGTCACTCCTGCACCTCAGTATTATATGGTGGTGACTGGACATCCAGTAATGTGTATACAGTCAGAGGCAGAGGAGACGTGACCTGTGTCACTCCTGCACCTCAGTATTATATGGTGGTGACTGGACATCCAGTAATGTGTATACAGTCAGAGGCAGAGGAGACGTGACCTGTGTCACTCCTGTACCTCAGTATTATATGGTGGTGACTGGACATCCAGTAATGTGTATACAGTCAGAGGCAGGGGAGACGTGACCTGTGTCACTCCTGTACCTCAGTATTATATGGTGGTGACTGGACATCCAGTAATGTGTATACAGTCAGAGGCAGAGGAGACGTGACCTGTGTCACTCCTGTACCTCAGTATTATATGGTGGTGACTGGACATCCAGTAATGTGTATACAGTCAGAGGCAGGGGAGACGTGACCTGTGTCACTCCTGTACCTCAGTATTATATGGTGGTGACTGGACATCCAGTAATGTGTATACAGTCAGAGGCAGAGGAGACGTGACCTGTGTCACTCCTGTACCTCAGTATTATATGGTGGTGACTGGACATCCAGTAATGTGTATACAGTCAGAGGCAGGGGAGACGTGACCTGTGTCACTCCTGTACCTCAGTATTATATGGTGGTGACTGGACATCCAGTAATGTGTATACAGTCAGAGGCAGGGGAGACGTGACCTGTGTCACTCCTGTACCTCAGTATTATATGGTGGTGACTGGACATCCAGTAATGTGTATACAGTCAGAGGCAGGGGAGACGTGACCTGTGTCACTCCTGTACCTCAGTGTTATATGGTGGTGACTGGACATCCAGTAATGTGTATACAGTCAGAGGCAGGGGAGACGTGACCTGTGTCACTCCTGTACCTCAGTGTTATATGGTGGTGACTGGACATCCAGTAATGTGTATACAGTCAGAGGCAGAGGAGACGTGACCTGTGTCACTCCTGTACCTCAGTATTATATGGTGGTGACTGGACATCCAGTAATGTGTATACAGTCAGAGGCAGGGGAGACGTGACCTGTGTCACTCCTGTACCTCAGTATTATATGGTGGTGACTGGACATCCAGTAATGTGTATACAGTCAGAGGCAGAGGAGACGTGACCTGTGTCACTCCTGTACCTCAGTATTATATGGTGGTGACTGGACATCCAGTAATGTGTATACAGTCAGAGGCAGGGGAGACGTGATCTGTGTCACTCCTGCACTGTTTCTTCTCACCTGAAGCTCCTCACTGTCATTGTCTTCTTCAGGCCTTCAGATGGCGGCTCTGTCGATGAACGTCTCCCTTGCAAAGGAAAACTGTCGATCTCAGGTTTGTGTATCTGACGTTATATAATGAATTGTTTTGAGGATTTTGGATAAATAAATGTGTGTAAAATGTGTCTGGAGTCATACAGATTTGTGGGGGAGATGAGCAGGGTATGTATCTGGAGTATTATATATGGGGGTATGTATCTGGTGTATTATATATGGGGCGGTATGTATCTGGGGTATTATATATGGGGGTATGTATCTGGTGTATTATATATGGGGCGGTATGTATCTGGGGTATTATATATGGGGATATATACAGTACAGACTAAAAGTTTGGACGCACCTTCTCATTCAAAGAGTTTTCTTTATTTTCATGACTATGACAATTGTATATTCACACTGAAGGCATCAAAACTATGAATTAACACATGTGGAATTATATACATAACAAAAAAGTGTGAAACAACTGAAAATCTGTCATATTCTAGGTTCTTCACAGTAGCCGCCTTTTGCTTTGATTACTGCTTTGCACACTCTTGGCATTCTCTTGAAGAGCTTCCAGAGGTAGTCACCTGAAATGGTCTTCCAACAGTCTTGAAGGAGTTCCCAGAGATGCTTAGCACTTGTTGGCCCTTTTGCCTTCACTCTGCGGTCCAGCTCACCCCAAACCATCTGGATTGGGTTCAGGTCCGGTGACTGTAGAGGCCAGGTCATCTGGCGCAGCACCCCATCACTCTCCTTCATGGTCAAATAGCCCTTACACAGCCTGGAGGTGTGTTTGGGGTCATTGTCCTGTTGAAAAATAAATTATGTCCAACTAAACGCAAACCGGATGGAATAGCATGCCGCTGCAAGATGCTGTGGTAGCCATGCTGGTTCAGTATGCCTTCAATTCTGAATAAATCCCCAACAGTGTCACCAGCACAGCACCCCCACACCATCACACCTCCTCCTCCTCCATGCTTCACGGTGGGAACCAGGCATGTAGAGTCCATCCGTTCACCTTTTCTGCGTCGCACAAAGACACGGTGGTTGGAACCAAAGATCTCAGATTTGGACTCCTCAGACCAAAGCACAGATTTCCACTGGTCTAATGTCCATTCCTTGTGTTCTTTAGCCCAAACAAGTCTCTTCTGCTTGTTGCCTGTCCTTAGCAGTGGTTTCCTAGCAGATCTTCTACCATGAAGGCCTGATTCACACAGTCTCCTCTTAACAGTTGTTCTAGAGATGTGTCTGCTGCTAGAACTCTGGGTGGCATTGACCTGGTCTCTAATCTGAGCTGCTGTTAACCTGCGATTTCTGAGGCTGGTGACTCGGGTGAACTTCTCCTCCGCAGCAGAGGTGACTCTTGGTCTTCCTTTCCTGGGGCGGTCCGCATGTGAGCCAGTTTCTTTGTAGCACTTGATGGTTTTTGTGACTGCACTTGGGGACACTTTCAAAGTTTTCCCAATTTTTCGGACTGACTGACCTTCATTTCTTAAAGTAATGATGGCCACTCGTTTTTCTTTACTTAGCTGCTTTTTTCTTGCCATGATACAAATTCTAACAGTCTATTCAGTAGGACTATCAGCTGTGTATCCACCTGACTTCTCCACAACGCAACTGATGGTCCCAACCCCATTTATAAGACAAGAAATCCCACTTATTACACCTGACAGGGCACACCTGTGAAGTGAAGACCATTTCAGGTGACTACCTCTTGGAGCTCATCAAGAGAATGCCAAGAGTGTGCAAAGCAGTAATCAAAGCAAAAGGTGGCTACTGTGAAGAACCTAGAATATGACATATTTTCAGTTGTTTCACACTTGTTTGTTATGTATATAATTCCACATGTGATAATTCATAGTTTTGATGCCTTCAGTGTGAAGCTACAATTGTCATGAAAATAAAGAAAACTCTTTGAATGAGAAGGTGTGGCCAAACTTTTGGTCTGTACTGTATCTGTGGTATTATATATAGGGGTATGTATCTGGGGTACTATATATGGGGTTATGTATCTGGAGTATTATACATCAGGGGTATGTATCTGGAGTACTATATATGGGGGTATGTATCTGGGGTATTATATATGGGGGTATGTATCTGGGGTATTATATATGGGGGTATGTATCTGGGATATTATATATGGGGGTATGTATCTGGAGTATTATACATGTTATATGGGGGTATGTATCTGGGCTACTATATATGGGGGTTATGTATCTGGAGTATTATACACGGGGGGTTTATCTGGGGTATTATATATTGGAGGTTGGTACCTGGAGTATTATATATTGGGGTATGTAGCTGGGGTACTATATATGGGGGTTATGTATCTGGGGTATAATATATGGGGGTTATGTATCTGGAGTATTATACATGAGTGGTATGTATCTGGGGTATAATATATGGGGGTATGTATCTGGAGTACTATATATGGGGGTATGTATCTGGAGTACTATATATGGGGGTATGTATCTGGGGTATTATATATGGGGGTATGTATCTGGGGTATTATATATGGGGGTATGTATCTGGGGTTTTATATATGGGGGTATGTATCTGGGATATTTTATATGGGGGTATGTATCTGGAGTATTATACATGTTATATGGGGGTATGTATCTGGGCTACTATATATGGGGGTTATGTATCTGGAGTATTATACACAGGGGGTTTATCTGGGGTATTATATATTGGAGGTTGGTACCTGGAGTATTATATATTGGGGTATGTATCTGGGGTATAATATATGGGGGTTATGTATCTGGGGTATAATATATGGGGGTATGTATCTGGAGTATTATACATGGGGGGTATGTATCTGGGGTATAATATATGGGGATATGTATCTGGAGTACTATATATGGGGGTATGTATCTGGAGTACTATATATGGGGGTATGTTTATGGAGTAATATATATGAGGGTATGTTTATGGAGTACTATATATGGGTGTATGTATCTGGAGTATTATACATGTTTCTGGGCTACTATATATGGGGGTTATGTATCTGGAGTATTATACACGGGGGGTTTATCTGGGGTATTATATATTGGAGGTTGGTACCTGGAGTATTATATATTGGGGTATGTAGCTGGGGTACTATATATGGGGGTTATGTATCTGGAGTATTATACATGGGTGGTATGTATCTGGGGTATAATATATGGGGGTATGTATCTAGAGTACTATATATGGGGGTATGTATCTGGAGTATTATACATGGGGGGTATGTATCTGGGGTATAATATATGGGGGTATGTATCTGGAGTACTATATATGGGGGTATGTATCTGGAGTATTATACATGGGGGTATTTATCTGGAGTATTATACACTGGGGTATGTATCTGGGGTATAATATATGGGGGTATGTATCTGGAGTACTATATATGGGGGTATGTATCTGGAGTACTATATATGGGGGTATGTATCTGGAGTACTATATATGGGGGTATGTATCTGGAGTACTATATATGGGGGTATGTATCTGGAGTACTATATATGGGGGTATGTATCTGGAGTACTATACATGGGGGTATGTACCTGGAGTATTATATATTGGGGTATGTATCTGGGGTACTATATATGGGGGTATGTATCTGGAGTATTATACATGGGGGGGTATGTATCTAGGGTATAATATATGGGGGTATGTATCCGGAGTATTATACACGGGGGTATGTATCTGGGGTATAATATATTGTCGTCTTCTCTCCCTCAGATCTGCGGATCCCCCTGATGTGGAAAGACAGTGAATATTTTAAGAATAAGGGGGGTGAGTCTCCAGGTCTTGTTATGGTGGGCGTGGCCTAATACACCCAGTGCCCCGCCCATTATCTCATGAGCTCGTGTCTTGACCTAATAATTTTCTGCGGTGAAGATCATGAGACTGATCACTACATGTACAGGAGCATGCCCGCTACATGTACAGGAGCATGCCCACTACATGTACAGGAGCATGCCCGCTACATGTACAGGAGCATGCCCGCTACATGTACAGGAGCATGCCCGCTACATGTACAGGAGCATGCCCACTACATGTACAGGAGCATGCCCGCTACATGTACAGGAGCATGCCCACTACATGTACAGGAGCATGCCCGCTACATGTACAGGAGCATGCCCGCTACATGTACAGGAGCATGCCCGCTACATGTACAGGAGCATGCCCGCTACATGTACAGGAGCATGCCCACTACATGTACAGGAGCATGCCCACTACATGTACAGGAGCATGCCCACTACATGTACAGGAGCATGCCCACTACATGTACAGGAGCATGCCCACTACATGTACAGGAGCATGCCCACTACATGTACAGGAGCATGCCCACTACATGTACAGGAGCATGCCCACTACATGTACAGGAGCATGCCCGCTACATACACACAAAGAACACGCTCATTACATGTACAGGAGCATGCCCACTACATACACAGAGAACACGCTCACTACATGTACAGGAGCATGCCCACTACATACACACAGATAACACACTCATTACATGTACAGGAGCATGCCCACTACATGTACAGGAGCATGCCCACTACATACACGCAAAGAACACGCTCATTACATGTACAGGAGCATGCCCACTACATGTACAGGAGCATGCCCACTACATACACGCAAAGAACACGCTCATTACATGTACAGGAGCATGCCCACTACATGTACAGGAGCATGCCCACTACATACACACAGAGAACACGCTCACTACATGTACAGGAGCATGCCCACTACATACACACAGATAACACACTCATTACATGTACAGGAGCATGCCCACTACATGTACAGGAGCATGCCCACTACATACACGCAAAGAACACGCTCATTACATGTACAGGAGCATGCCCACTACATGTACAGGAGCATGCCCACTACATACACGCAAAGAACACGCTCATTACATGTACAGGAGCATGCCCACTACATGTACAGGAGCATGCCCACTACATACACGCAAAGAACACGCTCATTACATGTAGGAGCCCTAATGTACAGGAGCATGCCCACTACATGTACAGGAGCATGCCCACTACATGTACAGGAGCATGCCCACTACATGTACAGGAGCATGCCCACTACATGTACAGGAGCATGCCCACTACATGTACAGGAGCATGCCCACTACATGTACAGGAGCATGCCCACTACATGTACAGGAGCATGCCCACTACATGTACAGGAGCATGCCCACTACATACACACAGAGAACACGCTCACTACATACACACAGAGAACACGCTCATTACATGTACAGGAGCATGCCCACTACATGTACAGGAGCATGCCCACTACATGTACAGGAGCATGCCCACTACATGTACAGGAGCATGCCCACTACATACACACAGAGAACACGCTCATTACATGTACAGGAGCATGCCCACTACATGTACAGGAGCATGCCCACTACATGTACAGGAGCATGCCCACTACATGTACAGGAGCATGCCCACTACATGTACAGGAGCATGCCCACTACATGTACAGGAGCATGCCCCCACTTACATACACACAGAGAACACGCTCATTACATGTACAGGAGCATGCCCACTACATGTACAGGAGCATGCCCACTACATGTACAGGAGCATGCCCACTACATGTACAGGAGCATGCCCACTACATGTACAGGAGCATGCCCACTACATACACACAGAGAACACGCTCATACATGTACAGGAGCATGCCAACTACATACACACAGAGAACACGCTCATTACATGTACAGGAGCATGCTCTCTACATACACATATAGAGTACACACTCATTACATGTACAGGAGCATGCCCACTACATGTACAGGAGCATGCCCACTACATGTACAGGAGCATGCCCGCTACATGTACAGGAGCATGCCCACTACATACACACAGATAACACACTCATTACATGTACAGGAGCATGCCCACTACATGTACAGGAGCATGCCCACTACATACACGCAAAGAACACGCTCATTACATGTACAGGAGCATGCCCACTACATGTACAGGAGCATGCCCACTACATACACGCAAAGAACACGCTCATTACATGTACAGGAGCATGCCCACTACATGTACAGGAGCATGCCCACTACATACACACAGAGAACACGCTCACTACATGTACAGCAGCATGCCCACTACATACACACAGATAACACACTCATTACATGTACAGGAGCATGCCCACTACATGTACAGGAGCATGCCCACTACATACACGCAAAGAACACGCTCATTACATGTACAGGAGCATGCCCACTACATGTACAGGAGCATGCCCACTACATACACGCAAAGAACACGCTCATTACATGTACAGGAGCATGCCCACTACATGTACAGGAGCATGCCCACTACATACACGCAAAGAACACGCTCATTACATGTACAGGAGCATGCCCACTACATACACGCAAAGAACACGCTCATTACATGTACAGGAGCATGCCCACTACAATGTACAGGAGCATGCCCACTACATGGTTACAGAGCATGCCCACTACATGTACAGGAGCATGCCCACTACATGTACAGGAGCATGCCCACTACATGTACAGGAGCATGCCCACTACATGTACAGGAGCATGCCCACTACATGTACAGGAGCATGCCCACTACATGTACAGGAGCATGCCCACTACATGTACAGGAGCATGCCCACTACATGTACAGGAGCATGCCCACTACATGTACAGGAGCATGCCCACTACATGTACAGGAGCATGCCCACTACATGTACAGGAGCATGCCCACTACATGTACAGGAGCATGCCCACTACATGTACAGGAGCATGCCCACTACATGTACAGGAGCATGCCCACTACATGTACAGGAGCATGCCCACTACATGTACAGGAGCATGCCCACTACATACACACAGAGAACACGCTCATTACATGTACAGGAGCATGCCCACTACATACACACAGAGAACACGCTCATTACATGTACAGGAGCATGCCCACTACATGTACAGGAGCATGCCCACTACATGTACAGGAGCATGCCCACTACATGTACAGGAGCATGCCCACTACATGTACAGGAGCATGCCCACTACATACACACAGAGAACACGCTCATTACATGTACAGGAGCATGCCCACTACATGTACAGGAGCATGCCCACTACATACACACAGAGAACACGCTCATTACATGTACAGGAGCATGCCAACTACATACACACAGAGAACACGCTCATTACATGTACAGGAGCATGCCCACTACATGTACAGGAGCATGCCCACTACATGTACAGGAGCATGCCCACTACATACACACAGAGAACACGCTCATTACATGTACAGGAGCATGCCCACTACATACATACAGAACACGCTTGTGGCGAAACCAACCTCGCCACAGTGTTTTGGAGGGGGCTGTTTAAAAGCCTCTTGCCTCAGGATTATGGCCCATAGTAACTTTTGAACCCCTGAACCTATTCCAGGGAATTTTGGATAGGTTTGTCCCCCAAGTTATACTGTTTAAATTGATGTAAGTTATATGTATGGACAATGTAACCTCACAAAGTTATAACAACTTATAATAAGTGTAACTTGTCAGCTTGGGAGGAATATGCTGGGTGTGGTTCTATTGTCCCATTGTCCCATTGTGTGTGTAAATGGTGATGTCTGTCCTGTTGTCTCCACATGTGTATTGGCGATCTCCCTTTGTCCTGAGAGATAGGCCTCATGCACACGACCGTTGTGTGCATCCGTGGCCGTTGTGCCGTTTTCATTTTTTTTTTCACGGACCCATTGACTTTCAATGGGTCCGTGGAAAAATCGGAAAATGCACCGTTTTGCAGCCGAGGCCGTGATCCGTGTATCCTGTCCGTCAAAAAAATATGACCTGTCCTATTTTTTTGACGGACAACGGTTCACGGACCCATTCAAGTCAATGGGTCCGTGAAAGAACACGGATGCACACAAGATTGGCATCCGTGTCCGTGATCCGTGGCCGTAGGTTGCTTTCATACAGACGGATCCGAAGATCCGTCTGCATAAAAGCTTTTTCTGATCTAAGTTTTCACTTCGTGAAAACTCATTTCCGACAGTATATTCTAACGCAGAGGCGTTCCCATGATGATGGGGACGCTTCTAGTTAGAATACACTGCAAATTTGGTACAAGACTGCCCCCTGCTGCCTGGCACCACCCGATCTCTTACAGGGGGATATGATAGCACAATTAACCTCTTCAGGTGCGGCACCTGAAGGGGTTAATTGTACTATCATATTCTCCTGTAAGAGATCAGGGCTGCCAGGCAGCAGGGGGCAGACCCCCCCCTCCCCAGTTTGAATATCGTTGGTGGCACAGTGTGCGCCCACCATCGCCCCCCCCCCTTCCTCCCTCTATAGTTAAAAATCGTTTGTGGTACAGTGTGCGCCCACCATCGCCCCCCCCCTCTCTATAGTAGTAACAACCATTGGTGGCAGTGTGCGGCCACCATCGCCCCCCCCTCTCTCTATAGTAGTAACAACCATTGGTGGCAGTGTGCGGCCTCCCATCTGCCCCCCCCCCCCCAATAGTACAATTGTAGAAGATTCATACTTACCTGCTGCTGCTGCGATGTCTGTGACCGGCCGGGAGCTCCTCCTACTGGTAAGTGACAGTTCTTTAGCAATGCGCCGCACAGACCTGTCACTTACCAGTAGGTGGAGCTCCCGGCCGGTCACAGACATCGCAGCAGCAAGCAGGTAAGTATGAATCTTCTACAATTGTACTATTGCTAAGTAACCATGGCAACCAGGGATGCAGTAGCTTCCTGGTTGCCATGGTTACCGATCGGAGCCCCAGCGATTAAACTGGGACTCCGTTCGGAACTCCGCTGCCACCAATGATGGGGGGGGGGAATGGGAGGCCGCACACTGCCACCAATGGTTGTTACTACTATAGAGAGAGGGGGGCCGATGGTGGGCGCACACTGTGCCACCAACGATTTTTAACTATAGAGGGAGGGAGGGGGGGGGGCGATTTTGGGCACACACTGTGCCACCAACGATTTTTAACTATAGAGGGAGGAAGGGGGGGGCGATGGTGGGCGCACACTGTGCCACCAACGATATTCAAACTGGGGAGGGGGGGGGCTGCCCCCTGCTGCCTGACAGCCCTGATCTCTTACAGGAGAATATGATAGTACAATTAACCCCTTTAGGTGCCGCACCTGAAGAGGTTAATTGTGCTATCATATCCCCCTGTAAGAGATCGGGTGGTGCCAGGCAGCAGGGGGCAGTCTTGTACCAAGTTTGCAGTGTATTCTAACCTGAAGCGTCCCCATCACCATGGGAACGCCTCTGTGTTAGAATATACTGTCGGAAATGAGTTTCACGATGTAGCTCATATCCGACAGTATATTCTAACGTAGAGGCGTTCCCATGGTGATGGGGACGCTTCAAGTTATGTTCGGGTGTCCGCCTGGCCGTGCGGAGGCAAGCGGATCCGTCCAGACTTATAATGTAAGTCAATGGGGACCGATCCGTTTGTAGATGACACACTGTGGCTCAATTTTCAAACGGATCCGTCCCCCATTGACTTTCAATGTAAAGTCTGGACGGATCCGTCTGAGGCTACTTTCACACTTAGAAATGTTTTAACAATATAATGCAGACGGATCCGCTCTAAACAGAGCCACCGTCTGCATTATGAACACAAGTGTGAAAGTAAAGGGACTCCAGACTTTACATTGAAAGTCAATGGGGACGGATCCGTTTGCAATGGCACCATATTGTGTCAACTTCAAACGGATCCGTCCCCATTGACTTGCATTGTAATTCAGGAGGGATCCGTTTGGCTCCGCACGGCCAGGCGGACGCCAAAACGACTTTTTTTTCATGTCTGTGGATCCTCCAAAAATCAAGGAAGACCCACGGACGAAAAAACGGTCACGGATCACGGACCCACGGACCCCGTTTTTGCGGACCGTGAAAAAAAACTGTCGTGTGCATGAGGCCATAATTGGATTGCCCTCGGTTGTCTCCGGGACAGAGAGGAGGAAACCATGATGCATTGTGGGGATGTGTTGTATCTGTTCTGTGTCGCAGTCTCCCTTCTGGTCCTCTAGGGGGCGGGAACGATTGGTTGCTGTACTTGCATTGTGTGTGTTGTAAGATATTGATTGGTTGGATTTCAAAACCCTGTGGGCAGTACTATGTATGTTTGTTATGAATAAAAGAGGCTGTATCTGAAGTACAGTCAGATCACTGCTGACCCTCAAGACGGAGCCTTGTCTCGTTATTGGGGGGATTCCCTGTATGCTGTTAGAGACTGATTGCCAGGAGTGTAAGCTGACTGATACGCTTTTCCTGTTCGTCTGCTAGCAGCTATTTGCGAGGTTCCAGTTTGGAGTTCTATTTTGTATCCAGTTCGGGAGTTTGGTGTTCTGCAGTAGCTGTGTCTGTCTCTCAGAAAGGGGCATATCGCCTAAACGGATTTTAACCCCTTGTCTGCTGAAACGGTCCGTTACAATTGGTGGCAAGCAGCGGGATCGTTCCTACAGCCAGAAGGACAGCTACAGGAGACACCATTTCTTTGGATTTTACAACTTAAGGGCAACGCATGTCTCAGTACAGTGACCCTAAAAGCACCAGGATGGAACCAGCAGTGGAGTACAGATACTCTGTTGAGGAATTTGACCGTATGATGTGGTTGCGGCTGAACTTCTTCTTCGGACCCAATCCAGCTGAGAAATACGTGAAGTTTGTGAGGAGTCTAGTGTTCAAGACCCTACTATACCGGGCAGAAGGTGACGGTCAGCTGCCACATTGGGTGGACCTCCATCGGAAGTTACAGTTGCGGGACAGAGGGAGCCTAGTCTCCATTCCCCAGCGGCAGTGTGAAGAGCAGGGAGAGGAGAGCAGCGTCCTCCCTCCCCAGCGGCAGGCTGAGTTACAGGGGGCAGAGGTAGTTGTTCCTGCCCCCCAGCAGCAGCATGATTTTTTGGGAATTGGGAGCCTAGTCTCCATTCTCCAGCAGCCGTGTGATGTACAGGGAATTGGAAGCCCAGTCTCCATTCCCCAGTGGCAGGTGGAGTTACAGGGGGCAGAGACAGTTGGTCCTGTCCCCCAGCGGCAGAGTGTCCAGCAGGGAATAGAGAGCCCAGTCTCCTTTCCCCAGCAGCGGGACACTGTATTGGGAGGGGAGACAGTCGGTTTCCCCCTCCAACAACCAGGCTCCAACCAGGCTTCTTCCGTGGTAACGCTGGCACCAGGGCAGAGTACCGCTGATACCTGCCCACAAAGCAACCTCCACTCCAAGCCAGGGAGCAACACAGAGACCAGGAGTACCAGCTACCAATATAATCTTCGAGGATTCACTGGACAGAGACAGGCTACTAAATTCAGCAGGTCCAGTATTGGGTTGTGGGTGGGCTGCCAGACTAACTCAGGTACCGACCGCCGTGAGGTCAGGTATCTGGTTAGTCTTCCCTGGGGGGGGGGAGATGTGTGGCGAAACCAACCTCGCCACGGTGTTTTGGAGAGGGCTGTTTAAAAGCCTCTTGCCTCAGGATTATGGCCCATACTAACTTTTGAACCCCTGAACCTATTCCAGGGAATTTTGGATAGGTTTGTCCCCAAGTTATACTGTTTAAATTGATGTAAGTTATATGTATGGACAATGTAACCTCACAAAGTTATAACAACTTATAATAAGTGTAACTTGTCAGCTTGGGAGGAATATGCTGGGTGTGGTTCTATTGTCCCATTGTGTGTGTAAATGGTGATGTCTGTCCTGTTGTCTCCACATGTGTATTGGCGATCTCCCTTTGTCCTGAGAGATAATTGGATTGCCCTCGGTTGTCTCCGGGACAGAGAGGAGGAAACCATGATGCATTGTGGGGATGTGTTGTATCTGTTCTGTGTCGCAGTCTCCCTTCTGGTCCTCTACGGGGCGTGAACGATTGGTTGCTGTACTTGCATTGTGTGTGTTGTAAGATATTGATTGGTTGGATTTCAAAACCCTGTGGGCAGTACTATGTTTGTTTGTTATGAATAAAAGAGGCTGTACCTGAAGTACAGTCAGACCACTGCTTGACCCTCAACACGGAGCCTTGTCTCGTTATTGGGGGGATTCCCTGTATGCTGTTGGAGACTGATAGCCAGGAGTGTAAGCGGATTGTATGCTTTTCCTGTTCGTCTGCTAGCAGCTATTCGCGAGGTTCCAGTTTGGAGTGCTATTTTGTATCCAGTTCGGGAGGTTGGTGTTCTGCAGTAGCTGTGCCTGTCTCTCAGAAAGGGGCATATCGCCTAAACGGATTTTAACCCCTTGTCGGTCCGTTACAACGCTCACTACATGTACAGGAGCATGCCCACTACATACACACAGAGAACACACTCATTACATGTACAGGAGCATGCTCTCTACATACACACAGAGAGAAAACACTCATTACATGTACAGGAGAATGCCCACTACATACACACAGAGAACACGCTAATTACATGTACAGGAGCATGCCCACTACATACACATAGAGAACACACTCATTACATGTACAGGAGCATGCTCTCTACATACACACAGAACACGCTCACTACATGTACAGGAGTATGCCCAGTACATACACACAGAGAACACGCTCATTACATGTACAGGAGCATGCCCACTACATACACACAGAGAACACAATCACTACATGTACAGGAGCATGCCCACTACATACACACAGAGAACACGCTAATTACATGTACAGGAGCATGCCCACTACATACACATAGAGAACACACTCATTACATGTACAGGAGCATGCTCTCTACATACACACAGAACACGCTCACTACATGTACAGGAGTATGCCCAGTACATACACACAGAGAACACGCTCATTACATGTACAGGAGCATGTCCACTACATACACACAGAGAACACAATCACTACATGTACAGGAGCATGCCCACTACATACACACAGATAACACACTCATTACATGTACAGGAGCATGCCCACTACATGTACAGGAGCATGCCCACTACATACACACAGAGAACACGCTCACTACATGTACAGGAGCATGCCCACTACATACACACAGAGAACACATTCACTACATGTACAGGAGCATGCCCACTACATACACACAGAGAACACACTCACTACATGTACAGGAGCATGCTCTCTACATACACACATAGAGAACATGCTCACTACATGTACAGGAGCATGCCCACTACATACACAGAGAACACACTTACTACATGTACAGGAGCATGCCCACTACATACACACAGAAAACACTCACTACATGTACAGGAGCATGCCCACTACATACACACAGAAAACGCTCACTACATGTACAGGAGCATGCCCACTACATACACACAGAGAACACGCTCACTACATGTACAGGAGCATGCCCACTACATACACACAGAGAACACGCTCACTACATGTACAGGAGCATGCCCACTACATACACACAGAGAACACGCTCACTACATGTACAGGAGCATGCCCACTACATACACACAGAGAACACGCTCACTACATGTACAGGAGCATGCCCACTACATACACACAGAGAACACGCTCACTACATGTACAGGAGCATGCCCACTACATACACACAGAGAACACGCTCACTACATGTACAGGAGCATGCCCACTACATACACACAGAGAACACGCTCACTACATGTACAGGAGCATGCCCACTACATACACATAGAGAACACGCTCACTACATGTACAGGAGCATGCCCACTACCTGTGTAGATGGGCACACAGCACTCGATAGGAGACAACCCTCACCATGGCTCTATATGATCACCTCCTTGGCCACGAATTGTAGAAGTAATTTCCGCATTTGTATGTGACCCTCTAAGATAATCATGTGTGTCCTCTTAGATGGAGACTTTTCATAGACATGGGATGGTTGTGCTGTCACATCTGTTGTAAGACCTCTAGATGATGGTCCATTAATGACTTTGGTGGGGTTTGTGACTGGACCAAGGTCAACCTTGAGGAGGTCTCCGGAGAGTGGTGCTCCTGTTCTCAGCCCTAGTTATCAGGGATGATGTGTTTGTACTTGGACTGTATGACATGGGACGATAAACGCCTATGTCATATCACACAGACTGTACCTTACCAGCTGAAGGATGCGTTCCACATCTGGATTCATCATGGATAAATGTAACATTCTTCACCTGGTGACCGGTAATCTTCCTGGACCATTTGTCATGGGAATGGTCAGACTGAGAGAGTCACTACTGGAGAAGCAAAACAGCACAGTATCAGTCAGCTGCTTCTAAGGGCCCTTGTACAGTCGTAGGATCTGGCCTACTGTTGGGAATGAACGTTTATACAAATGTGAATGTTCCAACAAATGAGACCAATGTTCACCCAGAGTTATTCCACGTAATAGAACTCTGAAGCCAGAAATAAAGCATAGGGTCCAGCAATGGGGGCGTCATCTTCTGCTCTATAGAGAATTAGGGCCACCTCCTCTAGAATATGCCGTTCAGTCCTGGTAACCCAAATATAAGCTGACAAAGGTCCAAATAAGAAGCAGCAGCTGAGGAGGAGGAGGCATTAAGTCATATTCATGAAGTCTAGAAAGGTATAGGTAATTGGTCCATACAGGAGCAGCTGTCCACTACAAGGGCACCCTGGACAACAGGGTGTGGGAAAATGAACATTGGTCCATTCTCACCAGTGGGCTGGAACTCGATGGACACAACTATAGCATATAGCCACAAATTACACAGAGCTGGACTATTTCTTCTGAAGGTTCATTAGTTGCTCAGCTGTGCCCCTTGGGCGTGCCATGCTTTGGCCCATCCTGTTGATGGCCACCATCCTGTCCCTCTTGATTCCAATCATACTGATCTTGAGTTGGGTTATTGGACACCTGTGACATCTTCAGCCTGTTTACCAAAGACAGGTTGGACTTCATCTAAGAGCCTGCAGATATATCACACAGAAGAGGGTCACCTACTTGGCTCATAGAAATGACCATTTGTATTGCAGAGCTCCATCGATGTGCAGTGTTCTGCGCTCTGCAAATCCGAGGAGAGGTTTATGACACAGAGATGGTCTTTGTAGATCGCACCACCACAGATATCTGCTTTGAGAATGCAATAGTCTTGTAAGTGTCTTCTTTCCTGTTGTTCTGGCCCATATCTTCAATGGTCCCTTCTTACATGGTGTAACCGCCAGTAGTTACCTGTTGTGTCTTTTCCAGCTCTGATGTGGACCCTGGGTTCGAGCTCAGCCTTCAGCTCTACAGTTGTGCGGTTGATGAAGATTTTTCACTCTCTGGGACACCGCGAAGATTATCTACCAGACTCAGCACTTCATTGGGGAGATCTTCTGGGCGAAGGTTACGAGGTGCCATGGATGGGACCGGCAGCAACGGGGGAGCAGGTCCCATCCTGCTACCACCTCCCAGTGTTCCGTGAGTGCTACTGGGGGCTTAATCTGTGATGTGTCCAGGATGCTTCCTAGGCAGATCCAGGATTTATGAGAATATTTGTAATGACTTGTACATAATAATCTGCTCTGTATTTGGAATTTATGGTGCATTTCTCATATTTCAGGGGCCCTAAATTTCAACTGTTAGCCCATACCAAGCTGACTTTGGCCCATGTGCAGGATGGCTTCCGGACTCATGACCTCACCATGAGCAGCTCTGGTAAGGATATTGTGGGATTTTCAAACGCTCCTAAAAAAATTCTTCCCTCAGGTGGGGGAACCCCAGAGAATATGCCTGCTCTTCCAGATCATGATCATCAGAAACTGCATAGATGTCTATGTATGAATGATATGTCTGTAGGGTGGTGGTTCCTGAAGAAGAGGGGTGTAGTCAGACCCCATTACAGTACCCCCAGCATGGAAGGATTTGGTAGATCAGGCCATCTCCAGCCAACACCCTTGGTGTCTACTGTATTCCTCCCTCCTTCCCTTACGTCTCGCAGAGGGGTAACCCCAGAGCATGTGCCTTCTACGTGTGGCTGATGATATCAGGATATGTATAAATTACTGGGTGGTGGAGAAAGTCCTGTAGTGTAGAGTTCCAGTACGCCCTTCCAGGAAGGTCTCATCTCCAGAGAAGAACCTCCTCAGACCTGTGTGTGCTCAGCGATGGGCATGTGTGGAGATCTCCGTCCTCACTCTTCTTCTTACAGATGAGAGTTCCTGCTGGCTGCCGTTATATGGAAGCGTGTGCTGCCGTCTTACTGCACAGCCTGACTGTATGAATCAGGACATGATGTCCGGAGTTCTGCACATCCAGGTAGTCTGTCAGCTCACATATATGGCTGTAGGACATGTCACTAAGAATGGCACCTAACATGGCGACTTTCACAGGGCCGAGGACAGAAGAGCTGGCAGCGCTTGTTCTGCGTGTTACGTGGATGTCAGCTGCTCTGCTACAAAGGACAGTCTCATCCGGGGTCTGAAACCGAACCTGACCTGACGGTCTCTGTTAACAAGGCAAGACTGAGACTGAGCGTCTGTATTACATGTGTGATATTACATGGAGAGCGTCTGTATTACATGTGTGATATTACATGGAGAGCGTCTGTATTACATGTGTGATATTACATGGAGAGTCGTCACTAATAAATGTGTGATATTACAGGGAGAGTGTCTGTGTTACATGTGTGATATTACATGGGGAAGTGTCTATATCACATGTGTGATATTACAGGGAGAGTGTCTGTGTTACATGTGTGATATTACAGGGAGAGTGTCTGTGTTACATGTGTGATATTACATGGAGAGTGTCTGTGTTACATGTGTGATATTACATGGAGAGTGTCTGTGTTACATGTGTGATATTACATGGAGAGTGTCTGTGTTACATGTGTGATATTACATGGAGAGTGTCTGTGTTACATGTGTGATATTACACAGAGAGTCGTCACTAATACATGTGTGATATTACATGGGGAAGTGTCTGTGTTACATGTGTGATATTACATGGAGAGTGTCTGTGTTACATGTGTGATATTACATGGAGAGTGTCTGTGTTACATGTGTGATATTACATGGAGAGTGTCTGTGTTACATGTGTGATATTACATGGGGAGTGTCTGTATTACATGTGTGATATTACATGGAGAGTCGTCACTAATACATGTGTGATATTACATGGGGAAGTGTCTGTGTTACATGTGTGATATTACATGGAGAGTGTCTGTGTTACTTGTGTGATATTACATGGAGAGTGTCTGTGTTACATGTGTGATATTACATGGAGAGTGTCTGTGTTACATGTGTGATATTACATGGAGAGTGTCTGTGTTACATGTGTGATATTACATGGAGAGTGTCTGTGTTACATGTGTGATATTACATGGAGAGTCGTCACTAATACATGTGTGATATTACAGGGAGAGTGTCTGTGTTACATGTGTGATATTACATGGAGAGTGTCTGTGTTACATGTGTGATATTACATGGAGAGTGTCTATATTACATGTGTGATATTACATGGAGAGTGTCTGTGTTACATGTGTGATATTACATGGAGAGTGTCTGTGTTACATGTGTGATATTACATGGAGAGTGTCTGTGTTACATGTGTGATATTACATGGAGAGTGTCTGTGTTACTTGTGTGATATTACATGGAGAGTGTCTGTGTTACATGTGTGATATTACATGGAGAGTGTCTGTGTTACTTGTGTGATATTACATGGAGAGTGTCTGTGTTACATGTGTGATATTACATGGAGAGTGTCTGTGTTACATGTGTGATATTACATGGAGAGTGTCTGTGTTACATGTGTGATATTACATGGAGAGTGTCTGTGTTACATGTGTGATATTACATGGAGAGTGTCTGTGTTACATGTGTGATATTACATGGAGAGTGTCTGTGTTACATGTGTGATATTACACAGAGAGTCGTCACTAATACATGTGTGATATTACATGGGGAAGTGTCTGTGTTACATGTGTGATATTACATGGAGAGTGTCTGTGTTACATGTGTGATATTACATGGAGAGTGTCTGTGTTACATGTGTGATATTACATGGAGAGTGTCTGTGTTACATGTGTGATATTACACAGAGAGTCGTCACTAATACATGTGTGATATTACATGGGGAAGTGTCTGTGTTACATGTGTGATATTACATGGAGAGTGTCTGTGTTACATGTGTGATATTACAGGGAGAGTGTCTGTGTTACATGTGTGATATTACATGGAGAGTGTCTGTGTTACATGTGTGATATTACAGGGAGAGTGTCTGTGTTACATGTGTGATATTACAGGGAGAGTGTCTGTATTACATGTGTGATATTACATGGGGAAGTGTCTCTATTACATGTGTGATATTACATGGAGAGTGTCTGTGTTACATGTGTGATATTACATGGGGAAGTGTCTCTATTACATGTGTGATATTACATGGAGAGTGTCTGTGTTACATGTGTGATATTACATGGGGAAGTGTCTCTATTACATGTGTGATATTACATGGGGAAGTGTCTATATTACATGTGTGATATTACACCGAGAGTCGTCACTAATACATGTGTGATATTACATGGGGAAGTGTCTATATTACATGTGTGATATTACATGGGGAAGTGTCTCTATTACATGTGTGATATTACACCGAGAGTCGTCACTAATACATGTGTGATATTACATGGGGAAGTGTCTATATTACATGTGTGATATTACACCGAGAGTCGTCACTAATAGTTAAGGCTGCATGCAGCCTGTTATTGTGGGAGGGGCCAGGTCCCCTTACTTAAACCCCCTCGTACAGCTCACCATCACCGCGCCCGCCGACCAGCACTTCATGTGACGCACGTCACTTCCGGTAAGCACGCGCCCCAGGTAAGTATCACCACGCGCCTCCCGTGGTGGGCTCCGGTCTTCCGTCTGCTGGGCCGTTGTTCGACCGCTGGCCCGCTCCTCCATTCGCCTTCGGCCGCCGCAGGCTCCCCTCTCCGCCGTCCGGGGGCGTCCGTCCTCTCGCGAGAGGCAGGACGCATGCGCGGCGCCTCGGAATTTGCTCACGGCCGCACGCTGGCCGCCTGGGGGGGGGGGGGGCCGCACAGAGGGGAGCCCAATCCCCCGCCACGGCCGGGCTTCCCACCCGCTGCCCGCCTCCCACACTCCGGCCGGGGCTGTCTCGGCTGGCGGCTGCCATGCCCCCGGTTGGGGCTGAGACATGCGGGCACCTTGTCCTCCCACCCCGGTGGGGCTGCCGCTGCTGTCTGCTCAGCCGGGGTGCTCAGGCAGCCGCCACCCGCGCTGTCCCGCGGCCACATCTTAGTCACTTATGTTGCCTGGGCCAGGCGCTTACTCCCCCACTAGTTAGCCGGGTAGCTTCCTCCCAATTCATGGCTCCGGCAGCCATGGATCCATGCTGGCCAGCCTGCAGTTGCAGGCAGGCCACGTCCCGCTCCAGGCCCGGCCTGGGACGGCTCTCTGGTCATGACCAACATTTGGGTGGTCTGAGCCCTGGCACGCGGTAAATTGCCCATCACAGGTGGCCAGATGGGCAATTCACGGGCCACACCCCCTCCACGTCCCACATTGCCCCATTCAGGTCGCCGTGCCTGGCTCGGCATGTCCACCCCCAGGCCCGCTCCTGCCTGGCTGGCATACGCCACGGTCTCCGTCACACACATTCAGGTCAGATCCGTGGCGCTCCAGGTCGTTCACGACCCGGCCTACCCACGGCCTCCCAGCGGGGCCGTTGGGGGCTCCGGCCTTGTTGCTCCCTATGTTCACATGTGTGTTCCTTTCCCAGGTGCCAGTAGCGTTCGTGGTCCCCGTCGTACCTTATCCCGACTGTCCCGACGTCAGGTTAGGTCCTGCAGAAGATCGCTGTCGGCCGCTCGCGGGAAAACTCATACTTGAGGGTTCAGGTAGGTAATCTGGGGCTGCTTCCGGCAGTTCCTCTTCCCGACATCCCGGGTTGCCTCCCAGGAGGCACGCGGGGATGTGTTCTCGCTCTCAACCCGGGACGTTCAGGTGTCTCCTCTGTCCAACTTAGCCTGAGGCGTTCAGGTGTCTTCTCTTTCCAGGTACCCTGAAGCGTTCAGGTGTTCTCTCTGTCCATCTTGGCCTGAAGCGTTCAGGGGTCCTCTCTGTCCATCTTTGCCTGAGGCGTGCAGGTGGCTTCTCTGTCCAGGTACCCTGAAGCGTTCATGGGTCTTCTCTGTCCATCTTTCCCTAAGGCGTCCAGGTGTCTTCTCCGTCCAGGTACCCTGAAGCGTTCTGGTATCTTCTCTGTCCTTCCTTGCCTGAGGCGTTCAGGTGTCTTCTCTGTCCAGGTACCCTGAAGCGTTCAGGTGTCTTCTCTGTCCTTCCTTGCCTGAGGCGTTCAGGTGTCTTCTCTGTCCAGGTACCCTGAAGCGTTCAGGTGTCTTCTCTGTCCATCCTTGCCTGAAGCGTTCAGGTGTCTTCTCTGTCCATCCTTGCCTGAGGCGTTCAGGTGTCTTCTCTGTCCCAGCACCCTGAAGAGCTCAGGTGTCTCCTCTGTCCATCTCAGGCGAGACGTTCAGGTGTCTTCCCTGCCAGGGGCCCCGAGGCGCTCGGGTGTCTTCTCCGTCCACGGTGGCTGGTAGCGTCGGGGTCGGTCCTGGGCTCGTCGGCCTCAGGTGCAGCCACCTTCCCGGTAGACAGCCGGTGCTTTCAGGTCACGCATCGCCACTCGTCTCGGTACTCCCAGGCCCCTCCTCACCACAGTCCCTAGTCTCCGCCTCCTGGTGCCCTTCTTCCTGGTCCATGTTTTGTCCACGTCTCCCTGTCTCCACATTAGACAACACTACGCGGTGTCCACGCGCACCCACGATGGTTCCAGTCTCGCGCGGCATTTTTCTCATGTCACTCCTAACTTTTCCAGTCCTCAGGTCCAGCCGGTTCGTTCCCGTCCATCCTCTGACGGTAAGACAAGGGTGTTGATCCAACGCTCCCAGGTGTTGCAAGGTCTCTGCTATTGTTGAAGCCATGTCACAGGTCTCTGACGTCGACGACACGTTGTCCCTCCCGGGTACGTCGGTCTCCAGCCAAGGCGGCCCAGTTGCCCTCCGAAGATGGACTGTGCCGAGGCTCGTTGCGGAATTGGCCAAGAGAGGCATCAGACACCCAGCGTCAGCCAGGAAGGCCGAGTTATACCGCCTATTGATGACCGAGCCCAGCGCTCCTGAAAGGGAAGATCCACCCCCAGCCATCCAGCAGTCCCTGGTGCTGTTGCAGGCCTCCTTGGATTCGCTCATCTCGTCCGTTGCCGACATCAGGACCAGGGTGGTGGACTTGGAGTCCAGAACACCGGCGTCTTCCCAGGCGGTGGTCCCCGTCTCCGATCCCCCTCTATTTCAGCTTCCGGCTCCAGGTACGTCCCCGGCTGCTCCGGTGGTGGCTCCTGCGCACTTGGTACCGGACCACATCAGGAGGGACATCTTGGCGGGCAAGGACGTGAATCTCGCGTCCATCCTGATTGCATCCCACGATGCCGCAGACAACAAGACTTTTGACTGCGGGGAGGTCTCGGTGGTCCTTCGGGCCAAGGATGGACGTCTCAACCGCAAGCTCTCTGTCGTCGAGTTTGTTTTGGCCTTCGGCCTGTTTAGAGACGTGCTCTGCTCCGCTTTCCCGGCCCGCCGGGAGGAGCTGGACACGTATCTACACAGGGTCACTGGACTTGGGCACAAGTACGGCGGCACGGCTTTTTATGACTACCACCGCTCCTTCTCAGCCAAGGCCGCCGCCGCGCTTGCCCAGTTCCAGTTCTCCGTCAACTGGGCCATGCTGGACATGGAGTTGTTCTGCCAGCATTTCGCCGGCCTCCGGGCCCCCGCTTGTTCGACCTGCCAGTCGATTTTCCACTCTACTGAGTGGTGTCCTCAAACGGCCACGGCCCAACCAGACAAGGCTATTCCAGGCCCCTCTGGGGTCCCCCGCAGTCCCTCCACCACCGATAAGTTGGGTAGACCCATTGTCTACCTTGGCAACAGCCAAGTTTGCAATAACTTCAACTTTGGTTCCTGTCTATTTAGCGGTTGCAGGGCCCTGCACATCTGCTCCATCTGCTTCAGGGCTCACCCCAGGTCCACATGTCCCAAGAAGGCTTACAAGCGCCTATGACTAGCCGACTGCGACATCGACCTCCTGGCTCTCCTGTTACGGGACCATCCGGTGCCAGGGTTCGTGGACTTCCTGATCACTGGCCTCTGCTCCGGGTTTGACACAGGGTTGGTGGCACTACCCCATTCCAACTGGGAGTGCGGCAATCTGCAGTCAGCCAGGTCAGATCCCACCGCTGTACAGGAACTCCTGAATTCTGAGGTGAAGAAAGGGTTCCTCCTGGGCCCCTTCAACCAGGTTCCTTTCTCTCGCTGGCGGATCAGTCCCATAGGCATCGTGTCCAAAAAAGATTCGAATAAAAAACGTTTGATTTACGATCTCTCCGCCCCCCATGATTCCGTCATCCCCAGCATCAATTCGCTCATCCCTTCTGAAGAATTTTCCATGACCTATGCGTCCATAGACGAAGCCATTGCCCTCATCCTTAGCGCCGGGAAAGGCGCCTGGTTGTCTAAAACTGACATAGCGGACGCCTTCAAACTGCTGCCCATTGCCCCTCACCTTTGGCAGTTCTATGGCATCAGGTGGGAGGGCAGGTTCTATTTTGCCAACAGGTTGACCTTCGGCTCAAAAAGCAGCCCGTGGTTATTCGACCAATTGGCACAGGCCCTGCACTGGATCCTGATCCACCACGGCAGCGCCCCAGCGGTCATCCATTACCTGGACGACTTCCTCCTCATAGAACCTCCGCTATGTCGGCCAGATCTTTGCCGCCCTTTCCATCCCAATTTCGCAGGGGAAGACCGCGGGGCCGGTCACTTCCATCACCTTCCTGGGTATTGTCCTGGACTCAGACAGAATGGAAGCCAGGCTTCCAGAGGCAAAGCTGTCCCAGATACGGGAAGTCGTGGCCAGGGCCATCACCTCTTCCCAGGTGACCAAGGTCGAGCTACAGTCCATCCTGGGTCGGCTGAAGTTTGCCTTAAGGGTCATGCCCCAGGGCAGGGCTTTCATTTCCCGGCTGCTCTCGCTCCTTCCCTCAGCCTCCGAACCCAGCAGCATTGTCCACTTGGACAGGGCTGCCATGGCAGACTTGCGCATGTGGGACAGCTTTCTGTTATCTTGGAACGGGGTCAGCCTGTTTGTTCCCTCATGGTCCCAGTCATCTACCAGGGTGTTTGCCGATGCTGCAGCATCCCGGGGTTTCGCGGCCATCTTCGGGTCCCAGTGGCTGGCTGGCCCATGGCCTCCTCAGGTCAGTTCCGACCCTCAGTCCCTCAGCTCATCACCGTTCCTGGAATGTTACCCCATCGTGGCGGCCGCATCCGTCTGGGGTCACCTCTGGGCGAATTCCAGCGTCATGTTTATATCTGACAGTCAGGACCTTGTGGACATCATCTCCAAAGGCCGAGCTAAGTCGGCCAGGGTCATGTCCCTGTTGCGCAAACTGGTCTGGCTGGCCATGACCCATAACTTTCATTTTTCATGTTCCCATATCCCAGGTGCCAGCAACACGGCGGCCGATGCATTATCGAGGTTCAATTTTCACACCTTCTTTCAGGTATGTCCAGAAGCAGACCGGACCGGGGCCCGGATTCCCGGTTTCAGCGACCTGATGTTGGACTGAGGTCTCTGCTGGCAACCGCCGAGGACCTCAGGCACCGATCCCTTTCGGTCAACACGGCTCGCAACTACGGCACAGGTTGGAACCACTTCCAGAAGTTTTCCAGGGACCATCCCCAACAGGATATGTCCGTCATTGCGTACATCATGGCTTTCATGGCCCATTGCCATGTCAACCTCAAGCTGGCACCCAGCACCATCCGTTTGTACCTGGCCGGGGCGCAGCATTTCTTAGCCCTTCAGAACCCAGAAGTACGCGCAGCGTTCACATCCCAAGCCGTCAAGGCCACGCTCAGAGGCATTGAGAAAAACAGTAAAGACTCCAACCCGTCCCGTCGGCCGGTCTCCGGTGAGCTGTTTAGGCAGCTGTCTGCAGCCCTAGATGGCAATCCTTTTGGCCATTTCACTAGTCTGGTCATCAAAGCCGCGATGTACCTAAGCTTCTACGGCTTCCTTCGTCCAGGAGAATTTTCAGTTTCTTCCCTGAAGACGGTCTTCCTGAAAAAGAAGCAGCTATCCTGGAGCCAGGATCATCTGGTATTAAGCCTGCCTTCCACCAAGACGTCCCAAACCGGTCCTCCCATACTGATCCGTTTCTTCAAGTCCGGGAACGCCTGGTGTCCGGTGGTGGTACTCCAACATCTCCTGGGTTCCACACCATCTCCAGATCCAGAGTCTCCGTTGCTGCCATTCCAAGGGAAACCCCTATCCACGCCACAGTTTGTCTCCCACATCAGATCCCTGGTCGCAGGGTTGGGGGTGGACCCCAAAACCATATCAGGACATTCGTTCCGCATCGGAGCGGCTTCAGCGGCTTCCAAGCACGGGACGCCTCCGCACGTCATCCGTCACATGGGTAGGTGGAGATCTGCCTGTTTTTCCCGGTACATCCCGGATCCGCTGACTGAAACCCGACAGGTATTCCGTTCCTTGGTTTTGTAACCCTGTTCCACACGCATTAAACAGCAGCACTTCTCCTACCTGGTGTCTTTTTGGCCCTCTTTTAGGCAGGCCCACGTCCCGTGGCTCCAGGCACACCCCAGCCACTGTCTAGCCCCCTCCCGTCACCTTACTGACCGTGGCCGCGGCCACAAATACATGTGTGATATTACATGGGGAAGTGTCTATATTACATGTGTGATATTACACGGAGAGTGTCTATATTACATGTGTGATATTACATGGAGAGTGTCTGTGTTACATGTGTGATATTACATGGAGAGTGTCTGTATTACATGTGTGATATTACATGGAGAGTGTCTGTATTACATGTGTGATATTACATGGAGAGTGTCTGTATTACATGTGTGATATTACATGGAGAGTGTCTGTATTACATGTGTGATATTACACAGAGAGTATCTGTGTTACATGTGTGATATTACATGGAGAGTGTATGTGTTACATGTGTGATATTACATGGAGAGTGTCTGTGTTACATGTGTGATATTACATGTGAAAGTGTCTATATTACATGTGTGATATTACATGGAGAGTGTCTGTATTACATGTGTGATACTACATGGAGAGTGTCTGTGTTACATGTGTGATATTACATGGAGAGTGTCTGTGTTACATGTGTGATATTACATGGAGAGTGTCTGTATTACATGTGTGATATTACATGGAGAGTGTCTGTATTACATGTGTGATACTACATGGAGAGTGTCTGTGTTACATGTGTGATATTACATGGAGAGTGTCTGTGTTACATGTGTGATATTACATGGAGAGTGTCTGTGTTACATGTGTGATATTACATGGAGAGTGTCTGTATTACATGTGTGATATTACATGGGGAGTGTCTGTGTTACATGTGTGATATTACACGGAGAGTGTCTGTGTTACATGTGTGATATTACATGGAGAGTGTATGTTACATGTGTGATATTACATGGAGAGTGTCTGTGTTACATGTGTGATATTACATGTGAAAGTGTCTATATTACATGTGTGATATTACATGGAGAGTGTCTGTATTACATGTGTGATACTACATGGAGAGTGTCTGTGTTGCGTGTGATATTACACGGAGAGTGTCTGTGTTACATGTGTGATATTACATGGAGAGTGTCTGTGTTACATGTGTGATATTACATGGAGAGTGTCTGTATTACATGTGTGATATTACATGGAGAGAGTCTGTATTACATGTGTGATATTACATGGAGAGTGTCTGTGTTACATGTGTGATATTACATGGGGAGTGTCTGTGTTGCGTGTGATATTACACGGAGAGTGTCTGTGTTACATGTGTGATATTACATGGAGAGTGTCTGTATTACATGTGTGATATTACATGGAGAGTGTCTGTGTTGCGTGTGATATTACACGGAGAGTGTCTGTTACATGTGTGATATTACATGGAGAGTGTCTGTGTTACATGTGTGATATTACATGGAGAGTGTCTACGTTACATGTGTGATATTACATGGAGAGTGTCTGTGTTACATGTGTGATATTACATGGAGAGTGTCTGTGTTACATGTGTGATATTACATGGAGAGTGTCTGTGTTACATGTGTGATATTACATGGAGAGTGTCTGTATTACATGTGTGATATTACATGGAGAGAGTCTGTATTACATGTGTGATATTACATGGAGAGTGTCTGTGTTACATGTGTGATATTACATGGAGAGTGTCTGTATTACATGTGTGATATTACATGGAGAGTGTCTGTATTACATGTGTGATATTACACAGAGAGTATCTGTGTTACATGTGTGATATTACATGGAGAGTGTATGTGTTACATGTGTGATATTACATGGAGAGTGTCTGTGTTACATGTGTGATATTACATGTGAAAGTGTCTATATTACATGTGTGATATTACATGGAGAGTGTCTGTATTACATGTGTGATACTACATGGAGAGTGTCTGTGTTACATGTGTGATATTACATGGAGAGTGTCTGTGTTACATGTGTGATATTACATGGAGAGTGTCTGTATTACATGTGTGATATTACATGGAGAGTGTCTGTATTACATGTGTGATACTACATGGAGAGTGTCTGTGTTACATGTGTGATATTACACGGAGAGTATCTGTGTTACATGTGTGATATTACATGGAGAGTGTCTGTATTACATGTGTGATATTACATGGGGAGTGTCTGTGTTGCGTGTGATATTACACGGAGAGTGTCTGTGTTACATGTGTGATATTACATGGAGAGTGTATGTGTTACATGTGTGATATTACATGGAGAGTGTCTGTGTTACATGTGTGATATTACATGTGAAAGTGTCTATATTACATGTGTGATATTACATGGAGAGTGTCTGTATTACATGTGTGATACTACATGGAGAGTGTCTGTGTTGCGTGTGATATTACACGGAGAGTGTCTGTGTTACATGTGTGATATTACATGGAGAGTGTCTGTGTTACATGTGTGATATTACATGGAGAGTGTCTGTATTACATGTGTGATATTACATGGAGAGAGTCTGTATTACATGTGTGATATTACATGGAGAGTGTCTGTGTTACATGTGTGATATTACATGGTGAGTGTCTGTGTTGCGTGTGATATTACACGGAGAGTGTCTGTGTTACATGTGTGATATTACATGGAGAGTGTCTGTATTACATGTGTGATATTACATGGAGAGTGTCTGTGTTGCGTGTGATATTACACGGAGAGTGTCTGTGTTACATGTGTGATATTACATGGAGAGTGTCTGTGTTACATGTGTGATATTACATGGAGAGTGTCTACGTTACATGTGTGATATTACATGGAGAGTGTCTGTGTTACATGTGTGATATTACATGGAGAGTGTCTGTGTTACATGTGTGATATTACACGGAGAGTGTCTGTGTTGCGTGTGATATTACACGGAGAGTGTCTGTGTTACATGTGTGATATTACATGGAGAGTGTCTGTGTTACATGTGTGATATTACATGGAGAGTGTCTGTATTACATGTGTGATATTACATGGAGAGTGTCTGTATTACATGTGTGATATTACATGGAGAGAGTCTGTATTACATGTGTGATATTACATGGAGAGTGTCTGTGTTACATGTGTGATATTACACGGAGAGTGTCTGTGTTGCGTGTGATATTACACGGAGAGTGTCTGTGTTACATGTGTGATATTACATGGAGAGTGTCTGTATTACATGTGTGATATTACATGGAGAGTGTCTGTGTTGCGTGTGATATTACACGGAGAGTGTCTGTGTTACATGTGTGATATTACATGGAGAGTGTCTGTGTTACATGTGTGATATTACATGGAGAGTGTCTGTGTTACATGTGTGATATTACATGTGAAAGTGTCTATATTACATGTGTGATATTACATGGAGAGTGTCTGTGTTACATGTGTGATATTACATGGAGAGTGTCTGTGTTACATGTGTGATATTACATGGAGAGTGTCTGTGTTACATGTGTGATATTACATGGAGAGTGTCTACGTTACATGTGTGATATTACATGGAGAGTGTCTGTGTTACATGTGTGATATTACATGGAGAGTGTCTGTGTTACATGTGTGATATTACATGGAGAGTGTCTGTGTTACATGTGTGATATTACATGGAGAGTGTCTGTGTTACATGTGTGATATTACATGGGGAGTGTCTGTATGACATGTGTGATATTACATGGAGAGTGTCTGTGTTACATGTGTGATATTACATGGAGAGTGTCTGTATTACATGTGTGATATTACATGGAGAGTGTCTGTGTTGCGTGTGATATTACACGGAGAGTGTCTGTGTTACATGTGTGATATTACATGGAGAGTGTCTGTGTTACATGTGTGATATTACATGGAGAGTGTCTACGTTACATGTGTGATATTACATGGAGAGTGTCTGTGTTACATGTGTGATATTACATGGAGAGTGTCTGTGTTACATGTGTGATATTACATGGAGAGTGTCTGTGTTACATGTGTGATATTACATGGAGAGTGTCTGTGTTACATGTGTGATATTACATGGGGAGTGTCTGTATTACATGTGTGATATTACATGGAGAGTGTCTATATTACATGTGTGATATTACATGGAGAGTGTCTGTGTTACATGTGTGATATTACACGGAGAGTGTCTGTGTTACATGTGTGATATTACATGGAGAGTGTCTGTGTTACATGTGTGATATTACATGGAGAGTGTCTGTGTTACATGTGTGATATTACATGGAGAGTGTCTGTATTACATGGAGAGTGTCTGTGTTACATGTGTGATATTACATTGGCGCGGGGAGAAGGTTCCTGAATGCCATGGATTGGGACACCAGGCAGTATTCCTAGTTTCCTGCTCTTATCCCCAGGACACCAGGATCCGGTGTTCGGACCGTGACGGTCAGAGCCTGGTGCACACCTTGTCCATCACTAACCGCTACGGCAGTGAAGAAGTGACTCACACAGCCAAGGCCGAGAGCCGAGAAGATCTGCGCCGCTGGATGGAGGCCTTCTGGCAGCACTTCTATGACATGAGTATGTTTGGACCTGGCCACTTATCACCCTCTGCCCCTTGTCCGTGCTCTGCTTCTTCCTTCTGGAGTTGGTCCTGGCAAATCACTGTCATGTCTTCCTCACAGTCTCACTGTCTTCTGCAGGTCAATGGAAGCAATGCTGCGACGACCTGATGAAAATAGAAACCCCACCACCCAAGAGACCAGCAGCTGCCCTCGCCAAGCAAGGCTCCCTCTATCATGAAATGGGTGAGTGCCTCTACATAAACAAGCCTGATGAAGCAGAATGTGGGGGCACACGGGGGGACAAGAGAAGATGTCAGCTGGAAGAGAACAATCAGAGGGGTAATGAGGGTGATGGGTCAATAAGGAGGATGGTTGGATGAGAAGTGCAATGCAAAGATGCGGGGAATAGGTGGTGGAGGAGGCTGATGAATGAGGAGGGTGATGAGGACAATAGACAGAATAGTTGGATAAGGAGGGAGAGAGGAACAATGAGAATATTGGTGGAATTAGGAGGACGATGGGGAAGAAGAGGAGAATGGTTGGATGAGAAGGGCGATGTGGGGAATTGGTGGTGGAGGAGGCTAATGAATGAGGAGGGTGATGAGGACAATAGAGAGAATAGTTGGATAAGGAGGGAGAGAGGGACAATGAGAATATTGGTGGAATTAGGAGGACGATGGGGAAGAAGAGGAGAATGGTTGGATGAGAAGGGCGATGTGGGGAATTGGTGGTGGAGGGTGATGAGGACAATAGAGAGAATAGTTGGATAAGGAGGGAGAGAGGGACAATGAGAATATTGGTGGAATTAGGAGGACGATGGTGAAGAAGAGGAGAATGGTTGGATGAGAAGGGCGATGTGGGGAATTGGTGGTGGAGGAGGCTAATGATGAGGAGAATGTTTGAATGAGAAGACATATAATGGTTTTAAAGAAAATGCTCCATAAGGTCAGTGGTTGGAGGAAAAGGAGAGGAAAGACTGGGTGAGAAGGATGATGGAAAATGAGGGTGGTGTGATGAGAAAGGTAGATGAGGAGAAGTATTATGAGAAGCGGTATGAATAAAAGCAAGGGAGCTGGGGAGCAGTATGATGAGAAGTAAGAGATGAGGAGCAGTATCATGAGAGATAATGGAGATGAGGAGATGTATGATTAGAGGTAAGGGAGATGAGAAACTATATGAAGGGAAGAAGGAGAGAAGAGGAGCGTTATGATGAGAAGTGAGATGAGGAGCGGTATGATGAGAAGTTAGGAGATGAGAAAAATGATGATGATAATAAAGGGAGATGAAGAGCAATGTGATGTGCAGTTAGAGAGATGAGGAGAGGTATGATGAGAGGTAAGTGGGATGGGGAGCAGAATCATGAGAAGTGACATAGATGAGGAGAGGTATGATGAGAGGTAAGGTAGATGAGGAGCAGAATGATGAGAAGTAAGAGAGATGAGGAGGGGTATGATGAGACGTAAGGGAGATGAGCAGAATGATGAGAAGTAAGAGAGATGAGGAGGGGTATGATGAGATGTAAGGGAGATGAGCAGTATGATGAGAAGTAAGAGAGATGGAGAATGGTATGATGAGAAGTAAGGGAGGTGAAGAGCAGTATGATGAGAAGTATAGGAGATGAGGAACAGTATGATGAGGAGGGTGATGGGTAAGAAGGATGGATGAGAAGGATGATGGAAAATGAAGGTGATGTGATGAGAAGTAAGGAGATGAGGAGCAGTATGATGAGAAGTAAGGGAGATGAGGAGAGGTATGATCATAAGTATAGGAGATTAGGGCAGTATGATGAGATGTAATGGACATGAGGAGAGGTATGATGAGACGTAATTGAGATGATTTGCAGTATGATGAAACGTAAGAAAGATGAGGAGCGGTATGGTGAGAAGTAAGGGAGATGAGGAGAGTTATTATAAAATGTAAGTAAGATGAGGTATGGTAAAGTGAGAAGTAAAGGAGATGAAGAACAGTATGATGAAAAGAAGGATTAGTGAGAAGGATTAATGAAAATGAGGGTGGTGTGATGAGAAGTAAGTTGATGAGGAGCACTATGATAAGAAGTAAGAGAGATGAGTTGAGGTACGATTAGAAGTAAGAGAGATGAGGAGCATTATGATGAGAAGTAAGGGAGATGAGCAGTATGATGAGAAAGGTGATGGGTGAGAAGGATGATGGAAAATGAGGGTGGTGTGATGAGAAGTAGGGAGATGAGGAGCAGTATGATGAGAAGTAAGGGAGATGAGGAGAGGTATGATCATAAGTATAGGAGATGAGGGGCAGTATGATGAGAAGTAAGTGAGATGACTTGCAGTATGATGAGAAGTTTAGATAAGAGGAGTAGTATGATGGGAAGTAATGGAGACAAGGAGAGGTATGGTGAGAAGTAAAGATGTAAGGAGCAGTATGATGAGAAATAAAAACAACCGGAGCAGTATACTAAGTAGTAAGGGGGATGAGGAGCAGTACGATGAGAAGTAAGGGAGGGAGATGAGGAGCAGTATGATGAGAAGTAAGGGAGGGAGATGAGGAGCAGTATGATGAGAAGTAAGGGAGGGAGATGAGGAGCAGTATGATGAGAAGTAAGGGAGGGAATTGAGGAGCAGTATGAGGAGAAGAAAGAGACACATGGAGAGGTATGATAAGAAGTGAGTAAGATGGGGGCTGTATGATGAGAAGTGAGATGAGGAGCGGTATGATGAGAAGTGAGATGAGGAGCGGTATGATGAGAAGTGAGATGAGGAGCGGTATGATGAGAAGTGAGATGAGGAGCGGTATGATGAGAAGTGAGATGAGGAGCGGTATGATGAGAAGTGAGATGAGGAGCGGTATGATGAGAAGTGAGATGAGGAGCGGTATGATGAGAAGTGAGATGAGGAGCGGTATGATGAGAAGTGAGATGAGGAGCGGTATGATGAGAAGTGAGATGAGGAGCGGTTATGATGAGAAGTGAGATGAGGAGCGGTATGATGAGAAGTGAGATGAGGAGCGGTATGATGAGAAGTGGTATGATGAGAAGTGAGATGAGGAGCGGTATGATGAGAAGTGAGATGAGGAGCGGTATGATGAGAAGTGAGATGAGGAGCGGTATGATGAGAAGTGAGATGAGGAGCGGTATGATGAGAAGTGAGATGAGGAGCGGTTATGATGAGAAGTGAGATGAGGAGCGGTATGATGAGAAGTGAGATGAGGAGCGGTATGATGAGCGGTATGATGAGAAGTGAGATGATGAGCGGTATGATGAGAAGTGAGATGAGGAGCGGTTATGATGAGAAGTGAGATGAGGAGCGGTATGATGAGAAGTGAGATGAGGAGCGGTATGATGAGAAGTGAGATGAGGAGCGGTATGATGAGAAGTGAGATGAGGAGCGGTATGATGAGAAGTGAGATGAGGAGCGGTATGATGAGAAGTGAGATGAGGAGCGGTATGATGAGAAGTGAGATGAGGAGCGGTATGATGAGAAGTGAGATGTCGAGCAGTATGATGAGAAGTGAGATGACGAGCGGTATGATGAGAGAGTAAGTGAGCGGTATGATGAGAAATAAGAGACATGTGGAGAGGTATGATGAGAAATAAGAGACATGTCGAGAGGTATGATGAGAAGTAAGTGAGATGGTGGCGGTATGATGAGAAGTAAGTGAGATGGTGGCGGTATGATGAGAAGTAAGTGATATGGTGGCGGTAAGATGAGAAGTAAGTGAGATGGTGGCGGTATGATGAGAAGTAAGTGAGATGGTGGCGGTATGATGAGAAGTAAGTGAGATGGTGGCGGTATGATGAGAAGTAAGTGAGATGGTGGCGGTATGATGAGAAGTAAGTGAGATGGTGGCGGTATGATGAGAAGTAAGTGAGATGGTGGCGGTATGATGAGAAGTAAGTGAGATGGTGGCGGTATGATGAGAAGTAAGTGAGATGGTGGCGGTATGATGAGAAGTAAGTGAGATGAGGAACGGTTTGATGAGAAGTAAGTGAGATGGTGGCGGTATGATGAGAAGTAAGTGAGATGTGGAGAGGTATGATGAGAAGTAAGTGAGATGTGGAGAGGTATGATGAGAAGTAAGTGAGATGGGGAGAGGTATGATGAGAAGTAGTGAGATGAGGAACGGTATGATGAGAAGTAAGTGAGATGGTGGCGGTATGATGAGAAGTAAGTGAGATGGTGGCGGTATGATGAGAAGTAAGTGAGATGGTGGCGGTATGATGAGAAGTAAGTGAGATGGTGGCGGTATGATGAGAAGTAAGTGAGATGGTGGCGGTATGATGAGAAGTAAGTGAGATGGTGGCGGTATGATGAGAAGTAAGTGAGATGGTGGCGGTATGATGAGAAGTAAGTGAGATGGTGGCGGTATGATGAGAAGTAAGTGAGATGGTGGCGGTATGATGAGAAGTAAGTGAGATGGTGGCGGTATGATGAGAAGTAAGTGAGATGAGGAACGGTTTGATGAGAAGTAAGTGAGATGGTGGCGGTATGATGAGAAGTAAGTGAGATGTGGAGAGGTATGATGAGAAGTAAGTGAGATGTGGAGAGGTATGATGAGAAGTAAGTGAGATGGGGAGAGGTATGATGAGAAGTAAGTGAGATGAGGAACGGTTTGATGAGAAGTAAGTGAGATGGTGGCGGTATGATGAGAAGTAAGTGAGATGGTGGCGGTATGATGAGAAGTAAGTGAGATGAGGAACGGTTTGATGAGAAGTAAGTGAGATGGTGGCGGTATGATGAGAAGTAAGTGAGATGGTGGCGGTATGATGAGAAGTAAGTGAGATGGTGGCGGTATGATGAGAAGTAAGTGAGATGGTGGCGGTATGATGAGAAGTAAGTGAGATGGTGGCGGTATGATGAGAAGTAAGTGAGATGGTGGCGGTATGATGAGAAGTAAGTGAGATGGTGGCGGTATGATGAGAAGGAGAGGTATGATGAGAAGTAAGTAAGATGGTGGAGGTATGATGAGAAGTAAGTGTGATGGTGGCGGTTTGATGAGGAGGAGAGGTATGATGAGAAGTAAGTGAGATGGTGGCGGTATGATGAGAAGTAAGTGAGATGAGGAGAGGTATGATGAGAAGTAAGTGAGATGGTGGCGGTATGATGAGAAGTAAGTGAGATGGGGAGAGGTATGATGAGAAGTAAGTGAGATGGGGAGAGGTATGAGGAGAAGTAAGTGAGATGGTGGCGGTATGATGAGAAGTAAGTGAGATGGGGAGAGGTATGATGAGAAGTAAGAGGTATGATGAGAAGTAAGTGAGATGAGGAGAGGTATGATGAGAAGTAAGTGAGATGGTGGCGGTATGATGAGAAGGAGAGGTATGATGAGAAGTAAGTAAGATGGTGGAGGTATGATGAGAAGTAAGTGTGATGGTGGCGGTTTGATGAGGAGGAGAGGTATGATGAGAAGTAAGTGAGATGGTGGCGGTATGATGAGAAGTAAGTGAGATGGGGAGAGGTATGAGGAGAAGTAAGTGAGATGGTGGCGGTATGATGAGAAGTAAGTGAGATGGGGAGAGGTATGATGAGAAGTAAGAGGTATGATGAGAAGTAAGTGAGATGAGGAGAGGTATGATGAGAAGTAAGTGAGATGGTGGCGGTATGATGAGAAGTAAGTGAGATGGTGGCGGTATGATGAGAAGTAAGTGGGATGAGGAGGGTATGATGATGAGAAGTAAGTGGGATGAGGAGGGTATGATGATGAGAAGTAAGTGGGATGAGGAGGGTATGATGATGAGAGAGGAGATAGTAGTTGTTGCAGGCGTTTGTTCTTTTCCTCCTTC
>NW_025334546.1:0-104694 GCF_014858855.1 Bufo gargarizans
CTGCAACAGTCCATTGGCATATATTTAGGCCTAGCACACACAGGCAGAGGAGAGAGGTCCCGTAACAGACAATCTGGCTTCATGTCAGCAGAGAATCAGTCTGCATGTCATAGCAGAGAATGAGGCTTCACGTCACCCACCACTGCAACAGTCCATTGGCATATATTTAGGCCTAGCACACAGGCAGAGGAGAGAGGTCCCGTAACAGACAATCTGGCTTCATGTCAGCAGAGAATCAGTCTGCATGTCATAGCAGAGAATGAGGCTTCACGTCACCACCACTGCAACAGTCCATTGGCATATATTTAGGCCTAGCACACAGGCAGAGGAGAGGTCCCGTAACAGACAATCTGGCTTCATGTCAGCAGAGAATCAGTCTGCATGTCATAGCAGAGAATGAGGCTTCACGTCAGCCACCACTGCAACAGTCCATTGGCATATATTTAGGCCTAGCACACAGGCAGAGCAGAGAGGTCCCGTAACAGACAATCTGGCTTCATGACAGCAGAGAATCAGTCTGCATGTCATAGCAGAGAATGAGGCTTCACGTCACCACCACTGCAACAGTCCATTGGCATATATTTAGGCCTAGCACACAGGCAGAGCAGAGAGGTCCCGTAACAGACAATCTGGCTTCATGTCAGCAGAGAATCAGTCTGCATGTCATAGCAGAGAATCAGGCTTCACGTCACCACCACTGCAACAGTCCATCATATTTAGGCCCACACAGGCAGAGAGAGAGGTCCCGTAACAGACAATCTGGCTTCATGTCAGCAGAGAATCAGTCTGCATGTCATAGCAGAGAATCAGGCTTCACGTCACCCACCACTGCAACAGTCCATTTTCATAATTTAGGCCCAGCCCAGGCAGAGGAGAGAGGTCCCGTAACAGACAATCTGGCTTCATGTCAGCAGAGAATCAGTCTTCATATCATAGCAGAGAATCAGGCTTCACGTCACCCACCACTGCAACAGTCATTGCATAATTTAGGCCTAGCACACAGGCAGAGGAAGAGGTCCCGTAACAGACAATCTGGCTTCATGTCAGCAGAGAATCAGTCTGCATGTCATAGCAGAGAATCAGGCTTCACGTCACCACCACTGCAACAGTCCATTGTCATAAATTTAGGCCCAGCACCCAGGCAGAGGAGAGAGGTCCCGTAACAGACCATCTGGCTTCATGTCAGCAGAGAATTAGTCTGCATGTCATAGCAGAGAATCAGGCTTCATGTCACCACCACTGCAACAGTCCATTGGCATATATTTAGGCCTAGCACACAGGCAGAGGAGAGGTTCATTCAACTTTGGGTAGCCTCGCAATATAATGGTAAAATGAAAATAAAAATAGGATTGAATGAGGAAGTGCCCTGGAGTCCAATAATATATGGTTATGGGGAGGTAGTTAATGTCTAATCTGGACAAGGGACGGACAGGTCCTGTGGGATCCATGCCTGGTTCATTTTTATGAACGTCAGCTTGTCCACATTGGCTGTAGACAGGCGGCTGCGTTTGTCTGTAATGACGCCCCCTGCCGTGCTGAATACACCGTTCAGACAAAACGCTGGCTGCCGGCAGGCCAGCACCTCCAAGGCATAAAGGCTAGCTCTGGCCACGTGGACAATTTAGAGACCCAGAAGTTGAATGGGGCCGAACCATCAGTCAGTACGTGGAGGGGTGTGCACACGTACTGTTCCACCATGTTAGTGAAATGTTGCCTCCTGCTAACACGTTGCGTATCAGGTGGTGGTGCAGTTAGCTGTGGCGTGTTGACAAAAGTTTTCCACATCTCTGCCATGCTAACCCTGCCCTCAGAGGAGCTGGCCGTGACACAGAAGCCTTGGCGACCTCTTGCTCCTCCTCTGCCTTGGCCTTGGGCTTCCACTTGTTCCCCTGTGACATTTGGGAATGCTCTCAGTAGCGCGTCTACCAACGTGCGCTTGTACTCGCGCATCTTCCTATCACGCTCCAGTGCAGGAAGTAAGGTGGGCACATTGTCTTTGTAGCGTGGATCCAGCAGGGTGGCAACCCAGTAGTCCGCACAGGTTAAAATGTGGGCAACTCTGCTGTCGTTGCGCAGGCACTGCAGCATGTAGTCGCTCATGTGTGCCAGGCTGCCCAGGGGTAAGGACAAGCTGTCCTCTGTGGGAGGCGTATCGTCATCGTCCTGCCTTTCCCCCCAGCCACGCACCAGTGATGGACCCGAGCTGCGTTGGGTGCCACCCCGCTGTGACCATGCTTCATCCTCATCCTCCTCCACCTCCTCCTCATCCTCGTCCTCCTCGTCCTCCAGTAGTGGGCCCTGTCTGGCCACATTTTGTACCTGGCCTCTGCTGTTGCCAAAAAACCTCCCTCTGAGTCACTTCGAAGAGACTGGCCTGAAGTGCTAAAAATGACCCCTCTTCCTCCTCCTCCTCCTCCTCATCCTGGGCCACCTCCTCTTCCATCATCGCCCTAAGTGTTTTCTCAAGGAGACATAGAAGTGGTATTGTAACGCTGATAACGGTGTCATCGCCACTGGCCATGTTGGTGGAGTACTCGAAACAGCGCACAGGGCACACAGGTCTCGCATGGAGGCCCAGTCATTGGTGGTGAAGTGGTGCTGTTCTGTAGTGCGACTGACCCGTGCGTGCTGCAGCTGAAACTCCACTATGGCCTGCTGCTGCTCGCACAGTCTGTCCAGCATGTGCAAGGTGGAGTTCCACCTGGTTGGGCACGTCGCATATGAGGCGGTGAGCGGGAAGGCCGAAGTTACGCTGTAGCGCAGACAGGCGAGCAGCAGCAGGATGTGAACGCGGAAGCGCGAACAGACGGCCCGCACTTTATGCAGCAGCTCTGACATGTCGGGGTAGTTGTGAAATGAACTTCTGCACCACCAAATTCAGCACATGCGCCAAGCAAGGGATGTGCGTCAAATTGGCTAGTCCCAGAGCTGCAACGAGATTTCGCCCATTATCACACACCACCAGGCCGGGCTTGAGGCTCACCGGCAGCAACCACTCGTCGGTCTGTTGTTCTATACCCCGCCACAACTCCTGTGCGGTGTGGGGCCTGTCCCCCAAACATATGAGTTTCAGAATGGCCTGCTGACGTTTACCCCGGGCTGTGCTGAAGTTGGTGGTGAAGGTGTGTGGCTGACTGGATGAGCAGGTGGAAGAAGAGGAGGAGGAAGCCGAGAAGGAGGAGGTGGCAACAGGAGGCAAAGAATGTTGCCCTGCGATCCTTGGCGGCGGAAGGACGTGCGCCAAACAGCTCTCCGCCTGGGGCCCAGCTGCCACTACATTTACCCAGTGTGCAGTTAGGGAGATATAGCGTCCCTGGCCGTGCTTACTGGTCCACGTATCTGTGGTTAGGTGGACCTTGCCACAGATGGCGTTGCGCAGTGCACACTTGATTTTATCGGATACTTGGTTGTGCAGGGAAGGCACGGCTCTCTTGGAGAAGTAGTGCCGGCTGGGAACAACATACTGTGGGACAGCAAGCGACATGAGCTGTTTGAAGCTGTCTGTGTCCACCAGCCTAAATGACAGCATTTCATAGGCCAGTAGTTTAGAAATGCTGGCATTCAGGGCCAGGGATCGAGGGTGGCTAGGTGGGAATTTACGCTTTCTATCAAATGTTTGTGAGATGGAGAGCTGAACGCTGGCGTGTGACATGGTTGAGACGCTTGGTGACGGAGGTGGTGGTGGTGGTGTTGGTGGTACATCCCCTGTTTGCTGGGCGGCAGGTGCCAACGTTCCTCCAGAGGCGGAGGAAGAGGCCGAGGCGGCAGCAGCAGAATAGGCCGAGGCGGCAGCAGCAGAAGAGGTAGCAGGGGGAGCCTGAGTGACTTCCTTGGTTTTAAGGTGTTTACTCCACTGCAGTTCATGCTTTGCATGCAGGTGCCTGGTCATGCAGGTTGTGCTCAGGTTCAGAACGTTAATGCCTCGCTTCAGGCTCTGATGGCACAGCGTGCAAACCACTCGGGTCTTGTCGTCAGCACATTGTTTGAAGAAGTGCCATGCCAGGGAACTCCTTGAAGCTGCCTTTGGGGTGCTCGGTCCCAGATGGCGGCGGTCAGTAGCAGGCGGAGTCTCTTGGCGGCGGGTGTTCTGCTTTTGCCCACTGCTCCCTCTTTTGCTACGCTGTTGGCTCGGTCTCACCACTGCCTCTTCCTCCGAACTGTGAAAGCCAGTGGCACGACCTTCATTCCATGTGGGGTCTAGGACCTCATCGTCCCCTGCATCGTCTTCCACCCAGTCTTGATCCCTGACCTCCTGTTCAGTCTGCACACTGCAGAAAGACGCAGCAGTTGGCACCTGTGTTTCGTCATCATCAGAGACATGCTGAGGTGGTATTCCCATGTCCTCATCATCAGGAAACATAAGTGGTTGTGCGTCAGTGCATTCTATGTCTTTCACCGCTGGGGAAGGGCTAGGTGGATGCCCTTGGGAAACCCTGCCAGCGGAGTCTTCAAACAGCATAAGAGACTGCTGCATAACTTGAGGCTGAGACAGTTTCCCTGGTATGCATGGGGGTGATGTGACAGACTGATGGGGTTGGTTTTCAGGCGCCATCTGTGCGCTTTCTGCAGAAGACTGGGTGGGAGATAATGTGAACGTGCTGGATCCACTGTCGGCCACCCAATTGACTAATGCCTGTACCTGCTCAGGCCTTACCATCCTTAGAACGGCATTGGGCCCCACCATATATCGCTGTAAATTCTGGCGGCTACTGGGACCTGAGGTAGTTGGTACACTAGGACGTGTGGATGTGGCAGAACGGCCACGTCCTCTCCCAGCACCAGAGGGTCCACTAACACCACCACGACCATGTCCACGTCCGCGTCCCTTACTAGATGTTTTTCTCATTGTTATGGTTCACCACAACAACAAATATATTATTTGGCCCAATGTATTGTATTCAAATTCAGCGGGATATAAATTTGAGGCCTAGTATTTAGGCGCTGGGTGACCGGTATGGATTTAGTGACAGAATTAGACTTGGAAATGCACAGAAGCGTGTGTGTGAAGTTATTCTGAATGACCCTATGTGCAACTTCAATATGATCTACCCTTTTAGGGATAGATTTCAAATAGCTCTGATATAGCAGAAACGACTAAATTATGAAATTGCTAAATTGGGAATTGTATTTCAACCCAGAACAAAAAATGTGCTTTGACGGACACTAAATAACTTTCCCAGCCACAACAGGACAGCGGTAACGAGAGATTTAGCGGGATATAAATTTGAGGCCTAGTATTTAGGCGCTGGGTGACAGGTATGGGTTTAGTGACAGAATTAGATTTGGAAATGCACAGTAGCGGGTGTGTGAAGTTATTCTGAATGACCCTATGTGCACCTTGAATATTATATACCCTTTTAGGGATAGATTTCAAATAGCTCTGATATAGCAGAAACCACTAAATTATGAAATTGCTAAATTGGGAATTGTATTTCAACCCAGAACAAGAAATGTGCTTGAACGGACACTAAATAACTCGCCCAGCTACAGCACTAAGGACAGATTTAGCGGGATATAAATTTGAGGCCTAGTATTTAGGCGCTGGGTGACAGGTATGGGTTTAGTGCCAGAATTAGACTGGGAAATACACAGTAGCGGGTGTGTGTGAAGTTATTCTGAATGACCCAATGTGCACCTTGAATATTATATACCCTTTTAGGGATAGATTTCAAATAGCTCTGATATAGCAGAAACCACTAAATTATGAAATTGCTAAATTGGGAATTGTATTTCAACCCAGAACAAGAAATGTGCTTGAACGGACACTAAATAACTCGCCCAGCTACAGCACTAGGGACAGATTTAGCGGGATATAAATTTGAGGCCTAGTATTTAGGCGCTGGGTGACAGGTATGGGTTTAGTGCCAGAATTAGACTTGGAAATACACAGTAGCGGGTGTGTGTGAAGTTATTCTGAATGACCCAATGTGCACCTTGAATATTATATACCCTTTTAGGGATAGATTTCAAATAGCTCTGATATAGCAGAAACCACTAAATTATGAAATTGCTAAATTGGGAATTGTATTTCAACCCAGAACAAGAAATGTGCTTGAACGGACACTAAATAACTCGCCCAGCTACAGCACTAAGGACAGATTTAGCGGGATATAAATTTGAGGCCTAGTATTTAGGCGCTGGGTGACAGGTATGGGTTTAGTGCCAGAATTAGACTTGGAAATACACAGTAGCGGGTGTGTGTGAAGTTATTCTGAATGACCCAATGTGCACCTTGAATATTATATACCCTTTTAGGGATAGATTTCAAATAGCTCTGATATAGCAGAAACCACTAAATTATGAAATTGCTAAATTGGGAATTGTATTTCAACCCAGAACAAGAAATGTGCTTGAACGGACACTAAATAACTCGCCCAGCTACAGCACTAAGGACAGATTTAGCGGGATATAAATTTGAGGCCTAGTATTTAGGTGCTGGGTGACAGGTATGGGTTTAGTGCCAGAATTAGACTTGGAAATACACAGTAGCGGGTGTGTGTGAAGTTATTCTGAATGACCCAATGTGCACCTTGAATATTATATACCCTTTTAGGGATAGATTTCAAATAGCTCTGATATAGCAGAAACCACTAAATTATGAAATTGCTAAATTGGGAATTGTATTTCAACCCAGAACAAGAAATGTGCTTGAACGGACACTAAATAACTCGCCCAGCTACAGCACTAGGGACAGATTTAGCGGGATATAAATTTGAGGCCTAGTATTTAGGCGCTGGGTGACAGGTATGGGTTTAGTGCCAGAATTAGACTTGGAAATACACAGTAGCGGGTGTGTGTGAAGTTATTCTGAATGACCCAATGTGCACCTTGAATATTATATACCCTTTTAGGGATAGATTTCAAATAGCTCTGATATAGCAGAAACCACTAAATTATGAAATTGCTAAATTGGGAATTGTATTTCAACCCAGAACAAGAAATGTGCTTGAACGGACACTAAATAACTCGCCCAGCTACAGCACTAAGGACAGATTTAGCGGGATATAAATTTGAGGCCTAGTATTTAGGCGCTGGGTGACAGGTATGGGTTTAGTGCCAGAATTAGACTTGGAAATACACAGTAGCGGGTGTGTGTGAAGTTATTCTGAATGACCCAATGTGCACCTTGAATATTATATACCCTTTTAGGGATAGATTTCAAATAGCTCTGATATAGCAGAAACCACTAAATTATGAAATTGCTAAATTGGGAATTGTATTTCAACCCAGAACAAGAAATGTGCTTGAACGGACACTAAATAACTCGCCCAGCTACAGCACTAGGGACAGATTTAGCTGGATATAAATTTGAGGCCTAGTATTTAGGCGCTGGGTGACAGGTATGGGTTTAGTGACAGAATTAGACTTGGAAATACACAGTAGCGGGTGTGTGTGAAGTTATTCTGAATGACCCAATGTGCACCTTGAATATTATATACCCTTTTAGGGATAGATTTCAAATAGCTCTGATATAGCAGAAACCACTAAATTATGAAATTGCTAAATTGGGAATTGTATTTCAACCCAGAACAAGAAATGTGCTTGAACGGACACTAAATAACTCGCCCAGCTACAGCACTAAGGACAGATTTAGCGGGATATAAATTTGAGGCCTAGTATTTAGGCGCTGGGTGACAGGTATGGGTTTAGTGCCAGAATTAGACTTGGAAATACACAGTAGCGGGTGTGTGTGAAGTTATTCTGAATGACCCAATGTGCACCTTGAATATTATATACCCTTTTAGGGATAGATTTCAAATAGCTCTGATATAGCAGAAACCACTAAATTATGAAATTGCTAAATTGGGAATTGTATTTCAACCCAGAACAAGAAATGTGCTTGAACGGACACTAAATAACTCGCCCAGCTACAGCACTAAGGACAGATTTAGCGGGATATAAATTTGAGGCCTAGTATTTAGGCGCTGGGTGACAGGTATGGGTTTAGTGCCAGAATTAGACTTGGAAATACACAGTAGCGGGTGTGTGTGAAGTTATTCTGAATGACCCAATGTGCACCTTGAATATTATATACCCTTTTAGGGATAGATTTCAAATAGCTCTGATATAGCAGAAACCACTAAATTATGAAATTGCTAAATTGGGAATTGTATTTCAACCCAGAACAAGAAATGTGCTTGAACGGACACTAAATAACTCGCCCAGCTACAGCACTAGGGACAGATTTAGCGGGATATAAATTTGAGGCCTAGTATTTAGGCGCTGGGTGACAGGTATGGGTTTAGTGCCAGAATTAGACTTGGAAATACACAGTAGCGGGTGTGTGTGAAGTTATTCTGAATGACCCAATGTGCACCTTGAATATTATATACCCTTTTAGGGATAGATTTCAAATAGCTCTGATATAGCAGAAACCACTAAATTATGAAATTGCTAAATTGGGAATTGTATTTCAACCCAGAACAAGAAATGTGCTTGAACGGACACTAAATAACTCGCCCAGCTACAGCACTAAGGACAGATTTAGCGGGATATAAATTTGAGGCCTAGTATTTAGGCGCTGGGTGACCGGTATGGATTTAGTGACAGAATTAGACTGGGATATGGCCAAAAAATAAACAGACTATTGCTGGTTAAATGCACTTGGTGTGACAGCTTCACCCTGATGTAGGCTTTAGCCAAAAAACAACCACACCATTGAGGGTTAAATGCACTTGGTGACAGGCGCAGCTTGCCCCTGATTTAGTATATGGCCAAAAAATGAACAGACTATTGCTGGTTAAATGCACTTGGTGTGACAGCTTCACCCTGATGTAGGCTTTAGCCAAAAAACAACCACACCATTGAGGGTTAAATGCACTTGGTGACAGGCGCAGCTTGCCCCTGATTTTGTATATGGCCAAAAAATGAACAGACTATTGCTGGTTAAATGCACTTGGTGTGACAGCTTCACCCTGATGTAGGCTTTAGCCAAAAAACAACCACACCATTGAGGGTTAAATGCACTTGGTCGCAGCTTGTGCTGGCGCACCACAAGACACAAAATGGCCGCCGATCACCCCAGAAAAATGTGACTGACAAACGGTCTGGGCAGCCTAAAAACAGTGAGCAATTGAGGATCAGCAGCTCAATGATCCACAGCTGCAGATCGATCAGTTAATCAAGTCCTTTGGAGGAGTTAATCTGCCTAATCTCGCCCTACTGTCGCAGCCGCAACCTCTCCCTACGCTAATCAGAGCAGAGTGACGGGCGGCGCTATGTGACTCCAGCTTAAATAGAGGCTGGGTCACATGGTGCTCTGGCCAATCACAGCCATGCCAATAGTAGGCATGGCTGTGATGGCCTCTTGGGGCAAGTAGTATGACGCTTGTTGATTGGCTGCTTTGCAGCCTTTCAAAAAGCGCCAAGAAAGCGTCACAAAAGCGCGAAGAAAGCGACGAACACCGAACCCGAACCCGGACTTTTACGAAAATGTCCGGGTTCGGGTCCGTGTCACGGACACCCCAAAATTCGGTACGAACCCGAACTATACAGTTCGAGTTCGCTCATCCCTAGTCTTCACAACTGACCCTATTGTTTTCTATCAAATATGGCACATTTACATTTCATGAGAACTAAAACCAGGTGTGTGCTGCTCTGCCTCATAGCTGGTTCTAGGTGGTTGTCCTCCCGATGAGCAAAGTACAGTTTGCAGGAATCTATGATCTGCAAAAAGTGTTTCATGGGAAATGGACAGCCACCTAGCTACAGCCACACTCCAAATACCCTACCCTCTTAATTTTCCTGTTAGTAGCATAGAAAACTATTTTGACATACTGTATATATACTGTATGTTTCTTTTAGGTCACCAAAGAACTCAAAAACAAGGTCTTCAACCACAGACGGATTCAAAAAAGTAAAGGTTAGCAATCACTTAGACACACAACGCTGTTCAGGTTACGTGACCTCACTCTAAGTTATCAGTTCCAATGAAATGAATGGGGCTGACCTGTGATACCAAGCACAGCCACTATACAATGGACGGCGCTGTGCTTGGTGAGCTTAGAGAAGGTCACGGTGCTCACAGGAGCCACAGTGCCTTCTTAATCAGTTGATTGGTGGGGGTCCCGGGTGTCGAGCTCCCCGACCTATTCTCCCCTTTAAGCCATTCTGAGCCCTCTTCTGCCAATTTCTGCTGTACTGAAAGAAAAAAATATTCAAAATAAAATTTAGATTTAAGGCATGGGTCCGTGCTGCTGCTGGGTCATATACACTTGGGGACATGTCACTGTTGAAGTCATTGGCTGCTGCAGCTCACGTGATCCCCTTCATGCCAGAAGCTTACATGTGGGGGAGAACCCGCAAATCTCCAACTTAGTGACAGGTGGCAAATAAGCATGCTTCCATTCATAGGTATACCGGGAAGGGAGGGAATTAAAAAAAATAGGTAAATCCTAGAATAATCATTTAAAGGGGTTTATAAGATTAGAAAAACCTGTACTACTTGTACAGTACCATACAGTTCTCTACCTGTCCCACATATACTGTACTGCTCTCTGCCTGTACTACATGTTCTGTTCTTATCCTGTATTACATATTCTGTACCGCACTCTACCTGTCCTGCATGTACTGTACTCATCTCTACCTATATATCATGTACTGTTTTCTACATGTACTACATGTATTTCACAAGTTTTTACCTATCTTACACATACTGTACTGTTATCTACCTATACTACATGTACCGCACTGCTCTTTACCTGTACTACATGTACTGTACTGTTCTATACTATACTGCTCTCTACCTGTACTACATGTACTGTACTGCTGTCTACCTATACTACACGTACCGCACTGCTCTTTACCTGTACTGTATGTACTGTACTGTTATATACCCGTACTACATGTACTATACTGCTGTCTACCTGTACTACGTGTACTGTACTGTTCTCTTCCTGTACTACATGTACTGTACTGCTCTCCACCTATATTACATGTACCGCACTGCTCTTTACCTGTACTACATGTACTGTACTGTTCTATACTATACTGCTCTCTACCTGTACTACATGTACTGTACTGCTGTCTACCTATACTACATGTACCGCACTGCTCTTTACCTGTACTGTATGTACTGTACTGTTATATACCTGTACTACATGTACTATACTGCTGTCTATCTGTACTACGTGTACTGTACTGTTCTCTACCTGTACTACATGTACTATACTGCTCTCCACCTGTACTACATGTACTATACTGCTCTCTACCTGTACTACATGTACTGTACTGCTGTCTACCTATACTACATGTACCGCACTGCTCTTTACCTGTACTGTATGTACTGTACTGTTATATACCTGTACTACATGTACTATACTGCTGTCTATCTGTACTACGTGTACTGTACTGTTCTCTACCTGTACTACATGTACTATACTGCTCTCCACCTGTACTACATGTACTGTACTGTTCTCTACCTGTACTACATGTAGTGTACTGCTGTCTACCTATACCACATGTACCGCACTGCTCTTTACCTGTACTGTATGTACTGTACTGTTATATACCTGTACTACATATACTATACTGCTGTCTACCTGTACTACATGTACTGTACTGCTCTCTACCTGTATTACATGTACTATACTGCTGTCTACCTGTACTACATGTACTATACTGCTCTCTGCCTGTACTATATGTGCTGTACTGTTCTCTACCTGTACTACATGTACTGTACTGCTCTCTACCTGTACTATATGTACTATACTGCTCTCTGCCTGTACTATATGTACTATACTGCTCTCTGCCTGTACTACATGTACTGTACTGCTCTCTACCTCTACTACATGTACTGTACTGCTCTCTACATGTACTACATGTACTGTATTGCTCTCTACCTCTACTACATATGCTGTATTGCTCTCTACCTGTACTACATATACTATACTGCTCTCTGTCAGTACTACATGTACTGTACTGTTCTCTACCTGTACCAAATGTACTGTACTGCTGTCTACCTGTACTACACGTACTATACTGCTGTCTACCTGTACTACATGTACTGTACTGCTCTCTACCTGTACTACATGTACTATGCTGCTCTCTACCTGTACTACATGTACTGTACTGCTCTCTACCTGTACTACATGTACTATACTGCTGTCTACCTGTACTACATGTACTGTACTGCTCTCCACCTGTACTACATGTACTGTACTGCTCTGTACCTTTACTACATATGCTGTACTGCTGTCTACCTGTACTACATGTACTGTATTGCTCTCTACCTGTACTACATGTACTGTACTGCTCTCCACCTGTACTACATGTACTGTACTGCTCTATACTATACTTCTCTCTACCTGTACTACATGTACTGTACTGCTGTCTACCTACACTACACGTACCGCACTGCTCTTTACCTGTACTGTATGTACTGTACTGTTATATACCCGTACTACATGTACTATACTGCTGTCTACCTGTACTACGTGTACTGTACTCAGGCCCGTCGCTACCAGACAGGCAAAACAAGCATTTGCTTGGGGCCCCGAGCTGATTGGGGCCCCGAGCTGGCCCGCCTGGAGCCAAGCAGAGTAACTCTGAAGATCCATTCTAACCCCCAGGCGTTCCTGGGGGTTAGAATATACCATCGGATCTGAGTTTTACGAGCTCCGTGCGATCGTATAACCTCAAATCCGATGGTATATTCTAACCCCCAGGCGTTCCCATGGTGACAGGGACGCTTGCCTGTGGGTTACAATATACTATACAGGGCCGCCCACGCCGCTCACACAGCATATTTTTAAACTAATCAGTAACTACTTTAACTTGTCTTCATAATCATTGCTCATTGCTGACTGAGCTCTTTACTTTGATTTGGCTATCTCTCTCTCTCTTACTTTGTCTTAGGCTCTTAGCTCCGGACTCCGGTAACAACAGCAGGCAGTGCGGGGGGCGGCGCTCACTCACTGTCACTGACGTCACGCGCCTGCTCCTCCCACTAGGCGGCGCAGGCGCGTGACGTCAGTGAGTGAGCGCCGCCTGCACTCACTGCCTGCTGTTGTTAGTGTTACCGGAAGTTGTTAGTGTTACCGGAACTAAGCCTAAGACACAGTAAGAAGAGTCAGATACAGTCAGAGTCGGATATTTAATCCAAGTAAAGAGCTCAGCAATGAGCCTTGATTAAAGTTTAAGTAGTTACTGGTTAGTTTATAAATATTATATACTGGAATACTGCCTGTGAGCGTCGGGGAGGGGGATCTGTGGATGGCACTGTAGGGGGATCTGTGGATGGCAGTGCCATCCACAGATCCCCCTACAGTGCCATCCACAGATCCCCCTCCCCTAAACAGTGCCATCCACACAGATCTCCCCCCTAAGGCCCCATGCACACGGCCGTGTTTCACAGCCGTGTGCGGGCCGTGGAACCGCGGCCTGGATCCCTCCTGAGAGCAGGAGCGCACGGCGTCACTGGTTGCTATGACGCCGTGCGCTCCCTGCTGCCGGCACAGTACAGTAATACACTGGTATAGATGTATAGATCATACCAGTGTATTACTGTAGTGTGCCGGCAGCAGGGAGCGCACGGCGTCATAGCAACCAGTGACGCCGTGCGCTCCTGCTCTCAGGAGGGATCCAGGCCGCGGTTCCACGGCCCGCACACGGCTGTGAAACACGGCCGTGTGCATGGGGCCTAAACAGTGCCATCCACAGATCCCCCTTCCCCTAAACAGTGCCATCCACAGATCCCCCTTCCCCTAAACAGTGCCATCCACACAGATCTCCCTACAGTGCCATCCACAGATCCCCCCTCCCCTAAACAGTGCCATCCACAGATCTTCCCCCTAAACAGTGCCATCCACAGATCTCCCCCCTAAACAGTGCCATCCACTGGATCCCCCCTAAACAGTGCCATCCACAGATCCCCCCCCTCCCCTAAACAGTGCCATCATGATGATCATGGCACTGTTTAGGGGAGGTGGGATCTGTGGGTGGCACTGTTTAGGGGGATCTGTGGATGGCACTGTTTAGGGGGATCTGTGGATGGCATTGTTTAGGGGGGAGATCTGTGGATGGCACTGTTTAGGGGGGAGATCTGTGGATGGCACTGTTTAGGGGGGAGATCTGCCGATGGCACTGTAGAGAGATCTGTGGATGGCACTGTTTAGGGGGAGATCTGTGGATGGCACTGTTTAGGGGGAGATCTGTGGATGGCACTGTTTAGGGGGAGATCTGTGGATGGCACACAGGGAAGGGGGGTGAGGAGAACACAGAGAGGGGGCCGGTGCAGAGCTCTAAGGGACGAAAGAGAGAGCTCTATAGGAAAGGGGGCAGGACAGGGAGCTCTTTCACACTACGCCGCCGCGCACACACACACACATAATGCATCAGTAAAGTGACATGCACATTAAATGCAACAGCAGTATTTGCACTGTAAACCTCCTTTTTTATTTATATAAAGTGTGGGTGAACTTAAACTGTATGGCTATACTGTGGTTCCTGTAAGCTTTGCGTGCGTAAGGTGGGGAGGGTGTGGAGGGGGGGCCTCCATGTCTATTTTGCTTGGGGCCCCCAAATTCCTTCAAACGGCCCTGACTGTACTGTTCTCTTCCTGTACTACATGTACTGTACTGCTCTCCACCTATACTACATGTACCGCACTGCTCTTTACCTGTACTACATGTACTGTACTGTTCTATACTATACTGCTCTCTACCTGTACTACATGTACTGTACTGCTGTCTACCTATACTACATGTACCGCACTGCTCTTTACCTGTACTGTATGTACTGTACTGTTATATACCTGTACTACATGTACTATACTGCTGTCTACCTGTACTACGTGTACTGTACTGTTCTCTACCTGTACTACATGTACTATACTGCTCTCCACCTGTACTACATGTACTGTACTGTTCTCTACCTGTACTACATGTACTGTACTGCTGTCTACCTATACCACATGTACCGCACTGCTCTTTACCTGTACTGTATGTACTGTACTGTTATATACCTGTACTACATATACTATACTGCTGTCTACCTGTACTACATGTACTGTACTGCTCTCTACCTGTATTACATGTACTATACTGCTGTCTACCTGTACTACATGTACCGCACTGCTGTCTACCTGTACTACATGTACTATACTGCTCTCTGCCTGTACTATATGTACTGTACTGTTCTCTACCTGTACTACATGTACTGTACTGCTCTCTACCTGTACTATATGTACTATACTGCTCTCTGCCTGTACTATATGTACTATACTGCTCTCTGCCTGTACTACATGTACTGTACTGCTCTCTACCTCTACTACATGTACTGTACTGCTCTCTACATGTACTACATGTACTGTACTGTTCTCTACCTGTACTACATGTACTGTACTGCTCTCTACCTCTACTACATGTACTGTACTGCTCTCTACCTCTACTACATATGCTGTATTGCTCTCTACCTGTACTACATATATTATACTGCTCTCTGTCAGTACTACATGTACTGTACTGTTCTCTACCTGTACCAAATGTACTGTACTGCTGTCTACCTGTACTACATGTACTATACTGCTGTCTACCTGTACTACATGTACTGTACTGCTCTCTACCTGTACTACATGTACTATGCTGCTCTCTACCTGTACTACATGTACTGTACTGCTCTCTACCTGTACTACATGTACTATACTGCTGTCTACCTGTACTACATGTACTGTACTGCTCTCCACCTGTACTACATGTACTGTACTGCTCTGTACCTTTACTACATATGCTGTACTGCTGTCTACCTGTACTACATGTACTGTATTGCTCTCTACCTGTACTACATGTACTGTACTGCTCTCCACCTGTACTACATGTACTGTACTGCTCTGTACCTTTACTACATGTACTGTACTGCTCTCTACCTGTACTACATGTACTATACTGCTGTCTTCCTGTACTACATGTACTATACTGCTCTCTACCTGTACTACATGTACTATACTGCTCTCTACCTGTACTACATGTACTATACTGCTCTCCACCTGTACTACATGTACTATACTGCTCTCTACCTGTACTACATGTACTATACTGCTCTCTACCTGTACTACATATGCTGTACTGCTCTCTGCCTGTACTACATATACTATACTGCTGTCTACCTGTACTACATGTACTGTACTGCTCTCTACCTGTACTACATGTGCTGTACTGCTCTCTACCTGTACTACATATACTATACTGCTGTCTACCTGTACTACATGTACTGTACTGCTCTCTACCTGTACTACATGTACTGTACTGCTCTCTACCTCTACTACATGTACTGTACTGCTCTCTACCTCTACTACATATGCTGTATTGCTCTCTACCTGTACTACATATACTATACTGCTCTCTGTCAGTACTACATGTACTGTACTGTTCTCTACCTGTACCAAATGTACTGTACTGCTGTCTACCTGTACTACATGTACTATACTGCTGTCTACCTGTACTACATGTACTGTACTGCTCTCTACCTGTACTACATGTACTATGCTGCTCTCTACCTGTACTACATGTACTGTACTGCTCTCTACCTGTACTACATGTACTATACTGCTCTCTACCTGTACTACATGTACTGTACTGCTCTCCACCTGTACTACATGTACTGTACTGCTCTGTACCTTTACTACATATGCTGTACTGCTGTCTACCTGTACTACATGTACTGTATTGCTCTCTACCTGTACTACATGTACTGTACTGCTCTCCACCTGTACTACATGTACTGTACTGCTCTGTACCTTTACTACATGTACTGTACTGCTCTCTACCTGTACTACATGTACTATACTGCTGTCTTCCTGTACTACATGTACTATACTGCTCTCTACCTGTACTACATGTACTATACTGCTCTCTACCTGTACTACATGTACTATACTGCTCTCCACCTGTACTACATGTACTATACTGCTCTCTACCTGTACTACATGTACTATACTGCTCTCTACCTGTACTACATATGCTGTACTGCTCTCTGCCTGTACTACATATACTATACTGCTGTCTACCTGTACTACATGTACTGTACTGCTCTCTACCTGTACTACATGTGCTGTACTGCTCTCTACCTGTACTACATATACTATACTGCTGTCTACCTGTACTACATGTACTGTACTGCTCTCTACCTGTACTACATGTACTGTACTGCTCTCTACCTGTACTACATGTGCTGTACTGCTCTCTACCTGTACTACATGTACTGTACTGTTCTATACTATACTGCTCTCTACCTGTACTACATGTACTGTACTGCTCTCTACCTGTACTACATGTGCTGTACTGCTCTCTACCTGTACTACATGTACTGTACTGCTCTCCACCTGTACTACATGTACTGTACTGCTGTTTACCTGTACTGTACTGCTCTCCACCTGTACTACATGTACTGTACTGCTCTGTACCTTTACTACATATGCTGTACTGCTCTCTACCTGTACTACATGTACTATACTGCTCTCTGCTTGTCTTATATGTGCTGTACTACTATCTGCCTGCACTTCATATACTGTACTATTATCCACCTATGAAAGGATCAGCGGCTCCTTTGGACACCAGGTCAGGATGGCTCCAGATTACTTTGTATGCGTTATGTACAATACGGGATATGGAGGGAGAGAAGTGCAATGATGTAATTTCTGACAAGTTGTAACATTACTTTTTTTTTTTTTTTTTACAATGTGCAAATTGTTGGTTTTGGTTCTAAAAATAATTTCTAAATGAGGTATCATAAGGTGAGTTTTAAAGCTGGAAGGAAATGTTCATTTTGAAATAAACGACTTCTTTTCTCCAAATGTATATTGGCTACAAGAGGAAAACAAAGTACTTTAGAAAATTGCTACCTCTGGCGATCGTGTGGGTTTAAGAGCCCTAAAAAAATCTATAAAAGCCTAAAGAAATCCTTAGAGTCTGGAATTGTGTAGTAGACATCTACAAGGGCGGAACTGTATAAACACTTGTATTAACCAGAAGAAGCCCACATACGAAAGAGATTAGTACTTGTCAGTCCTTGATTTACTTCCAGCTAACTAGTGGCTGATTGTTGATCCATTTACCTTAAGAAAATAGCCATATAACTTGTCATGTACTAGAAAGTGTTTTGAAGGCAGTAAATTTCCCATCACTCGTCTTGGCAGATGTTTGATGGTTTTGGCAGACATGGGCTTTGCTTGGTTTCTGGGACTTTATAAATAGAACGTCTTTTTCTCAATTTATTCTCTCCCGCACACAATAAAATGTAAGGAGCAAAAATGACCCCCTTATAATTACAAGCTAGGAGAGAAAAGCCCATGTGGGCAGTAAGTGCGGGGGCTGATGCACAATTCTGGTTTCGAATGTTATTTTCGGTTACATTTTGATTTGATTAATGGTTACAAGGAAATTGTTTAAAATAGATTCAAGGGTTTAACATGTTTTTTTTTTTTTTTTAAGAAACAAAACTTACTTTGCATGCTCTATAATATTAGAATGTTTTCAAATGTATGCAATTGGTACATTGCTACCTAAGTTTCACCCCCCAAAAAAAAAATCTATAAATAAAATTCGGAAAATCAGCCTCACATTTCAAAAAAAGTTTTGTTTCTACCAAACCAGATTTTGGAGGATTCAAATTGTGAGAATCAAGGAGAGATATAATTTTTCAGGTAATTAAGGCACTTTTGTTCCAGTTTAAATTTATTCAGACCCAAATCAAATTGGCCAGCCTATTCGGCTAAAAAAGACTCAAAACAAATGTTAAGAAATTTGCTCATCTGTAAAAACAAGCCATCTACAGTACAGTGCCTTGTGGTGATGTAATGTAATAGTGTTAACCACATTGCCCCCATAAAATGACATATCTACTGCAACCGACTGATATAGTAGTGCCAGACACAGTGAACCTATAATAATAACAGTCCTGAAATAGTGCTAAACACAGTGCCCCTATAATACTAGCAGTCTCAGTGCTGATATAGTAGTGCCAGGCACAGTGCTCCCTATAATAATGCCAGCCCTAGTGCTGATATAGTAATCCCAGGCACAGTGACCTATAATCATAGCAGTCCCAGTGCTGATATACTAGTGCCAGGAACAGTGTCCCTATAATAATGCCAGCCCTAGTGCTGCTATAGTAGTGCCAGCCAGGCACGATGACCCTGTAATAATAGCGGTACCAGTTCTGAAATAGTGCCAGACACAGTGCTCCCTATAATAATACCAGTCCAGTTCTGATGGCTCCAGTTCTGACGCACTACTACTAGAGATTAGCGAATTTCTCAAAAATTTGACTCGGTCGGTTCGCCGAATTTTCTGAAAAGATTTGATTCAATCCGAATTAATTTGTGGCGAATCGCGTTTAAACCCGGCTATTTCCTGGCTGCAAAGAGCCTGTATAGTGGTGTAGGACACTGTGCCTTGCAGTAACACGCATAGGGAGTCTGCTGTGATAGTGAAATAATACTGTGAGTCAGGCCAAATGCACACGACCGCGGAACACGCCCGTGAGCGGTCCGTGGCATCCTGGCCTGGCATACTGCTGGGAGCAGGAGCGCACATCGTCATTGGTTGCTATGACACAGTGCGCTTCATGCTCTCAGCAGGATGCCAGGCTAGGATACCACGGACCGCTCACGGCCGTGTGCATTCGGCCTCGGTATGATATGCAGATGACAGGCGTCGTTCTTAGAATCACTGCACACTTCACTTCTTTGGGCAGTTACGGGGCCAAAACTTACTAAATAACTTAAGTATGAACTCAGCCTTTCAGGTCGATGTTAGCGTCAGGTATAAAGAACCGTGCAGAGGCCCAAGATCCTACTATAGCGTGAAAGAGCGCACTTCTTTTACACCGTCATCAGCTGATTCCAAATAAATGTCTACAGAACCTGTTCTATTAAACGCTTATACAAGTAGAGCCCCCCGACAGAGTGGAGATGGTGTCAGCAGTAAGTTTGTGTTGATGTCACTGATTATTTTGCCCTTGCTCTGATCTGTCAGAACAATAACTCACAAAAGCGGATCCTGTCTGTTGAGTATACTCCTTAAATCGGTAAGCATTTGGTCAGTAATCCATCAGTATTGTTAATGCCAAAAGAAAACAGGAGTGGATCCAAAATAGAGACGACACATAAATGGAATATGGAATAATATGCTTTTGGGTACCAAATCATAAGCCAATTCTAATGGGACCATGTCATGCAGGCCTTACAGCTGTTACACAGACAGGTTCCGTTGTGTGTCTCATTTTTCCTTCCTTCTGAAAGATCAGAAGAAGGGTCAAATAAATGATGATGTCAAACAGGCCTAAAAGGCAAAATAGTGGCCCAGTCATGAAGTGAGGAGGGTGAGAACAGCATGAGAAGTCCACAGATTTGCCCAATGACATAGTGTGGAGGTGACAGCAGCATGAGGAGACCACATAGTGGCAAGGTGACATAGTGTGGAGGTGGCAGCAGCATGAGAAGACCACAGAGTAGCACAATGACAGAGTGTGGACGTGGCAGCAGCAGCATGAGAAGGCCACAGAGTGGCAAGGTGACATAGCTTGGAGGTAGTAGCAGCATCAGGAGACCACAGAGTGGCAAGGTGACATAGTGTGGAGGTGGCAGCAGCAGCATGAGGACGACACAGAGTGGCAAGGTGACATAGTGTGGAGGTGGCAGCAGCATCAGAAAAAACAGTGAGTGGCAAAGTGACATAGTGTGGAGGTGGCAGCAGCATCAGGAGACCACAGAGTGACCCGGTGACAGAGTGGGGAGGTGGGTGGCAATACGAGTACCAGCTAAAGATGGTGGGTGAAAGAAAGAGCACTTGGCATCAGATGTGTGGCATCGGGCAGTTGGCAGCATCAGAATAGTAGCTGAGGCAGTTAGCCAGAAGAAACCGGTCTCTTTTGTCAAAGTGTTGGTGTGGCACCATGGATGATCTACTCTGATACATCAGGCATTGGTGGGTGGAAATCCTGGCTGATCCACGCCTGATTCATCTTGACAAAGTTCAGTCTCTCCACATTTTGGGTGGACAGGCGAGTTCTCCTTGGGGTAACTATGGCCCCGCTGCACTAAACACCCGCTCTAATGCCACACTACTGGCCGGGCAGGACAGCTTTTTCAGGGCAAACTCAGCCAGTTGCGGCCACAAATCCAGTTTGGCTGTCCAGTAGTCCAGCGGATCTTCAATGACGGCTAGCGGGGTGCACTCCAAGTATGCCACCAACTGCTGGTTCAGGTTCTGCTTTATGTCTAGCTGCTGATGAGTAGTGATGAGCGGAAGGGGTTATATTCGAATTTGCGATATTTCGCAAATATTTTGTAGAATATTCGCAGAATATTTGTGAATTCGAATATTCGTTATATTCTACAATTTTTTATTTACTCGAAAAATTGACAAGGTTATGATTGCGTAATATGCAAATTTTCATAATGCTAATTTTTGGTAATGTGAATTTGAACTTCAGATGAGAAAAAAATTACAACTATTAGACAAAGAAGATTATAGCACTATATTAGCTAAATTGCTCTATATTTGTTTTTTCAAATATTCGTAATATTCGAAAACAAGAATATATAGCAATATATATTCTTGTTTTAGAATATTACGAATATTTGAAAAACTAATATATTTGTTTTTTCCGAACATTCGTAATATTCTAAAACAAGAATATATAGCAATATAGCGAATATTCGGAAAAAAAAAAACTAATATAGAGCAATTTAGCTAATTTAGTGCTATATTCTTTTTTTTCAATAGTTGAATTTTTTTTCCAATCTGAACTATATTAGACAAAGGATAATATAGCACTATATTAGCTAAATTGTTCTATATTAGTTTTTATCGAATATTCACTATATTGCTATATATTCTTGTTTTAAAATATTACGAATATTTGAAAAAACTAATATATTCGATATAGTGCTATATATTTGTTTTTTTAGAATATTCATCATTTTTCTCATTTAAAGCTATGATTCCTCCCTGAGTCATTGGCCCACAAGCAAGAAGCAGGGAGGAATCATGTTTTTACTCGGCATTCGGGAATTGAATATTCAAAATTACGAATAGATCTCACTATATTCTAAATATTCGCAAACTTTTGAATACCTATATTCGCGATAAAAATTAGCAATTCGAATATTCGTGATCAACACTACTGATGAGTTCTTTCTTCACTATGCGGGTAAAGAAAGCTGCTCATCAGTGACTCTAGACACAGGCTACTGCTGATGGTACTGCTCCTGCCACCCCCCCCCCCTGCCATGGCAGTGGAACATAAGCATCCCCCCGGTCAGACCTGCAAGAGGATGGACGATGGCGCAGTGGGTGGAAAAAAGGCCCCCATTTTGGAAGTGAAGGTCTAACATGGTGGAAAGCCTGTAGTCATCCCTCTACCAGATGAGGACAATTCGGCTGTCACTACACAAGCAAGTGAGCATGCATCGGGCCATTTGAGCAACTGACTCAGAGGGACTACCTGCCTCCATTTCCACTGCATACTGCCACAGTGTGCCTGGGTCATCTGCCTCGTCTTTCTCATCTCCCTCTTGCTCCTCCGGCTGCTCCTCCTCTTCTGTCACCTGTGTGTAAAAACCACCCATTTCGCTACACATTGTTTGTGTTTCAATGTCCTCCTCCTCCTCCTCCAGTTCAGCCCCCACAGGGCTCATGGCCGTGAGATGTAGGCGCCACATCTCCAGTCCCCTGACCAGCCAGATTTACCAGCATCTTTTCCAGGATATGAATCAGTGGAATGACGTTGTTCATCCCGTAGTCCTGGCGAATGACAAATAAAGTTGCCTCCTCAAAGGGTACGCGCAAATGACAGGTGTCACACATGAGCTGCCACTGGCTAATATCAAAGTTACACAGGGGAGTACCTCTGTCCACCTGTATCAAGAAATCGTTTATTGCCTTTCTTTGTTCATACAGTTGGTCCAACATATGGAGGGTGGAATTTGAACGGGTGGAAACGTCACATATCAGCCTATGTTGGGGGAATGCTGTTCTGGCACTGTAGCTCAAGAAGGGTGTGCTTGGCGGTGTACGAGTGGCTGAAGTGCATGAAATGTTTCCTGGCCATTTTTATGATGTCTTGCAGATGGGTGGAAGACTTCAGGAAATGCAGCGCCAACACCATGGTTCCTATTTTGAGTTGTCACGGAGAAAGCCAGGATTTGATTTCTTGATGAAGGACGCCCGTGTGACTCCATTCGCCCAGGCAAACTAGGTGCAGACCAGCATGACACTGTCCTGTCCCCTGCACATGTGATTTGTTCATGGGGCACTGTGAATTGTCCCTGCAGTGGAGGCCGAGGACAAGGTGGATGATGAGGAGGCAGAGGCGGACATTGCCGCAGGACCAATGGCATGAGAACAAGGAGGCGGAAGTGGCATCACCTGGCCAAGTTGCTGGTTTGGCTGGGCAGGAACCACATTTACCCAGTGGGCCATAAAGGACATATATTGTCCTTGACCGTAGTTACAGCTCCACACATCTGCGCTGCCGTACACTTTGGCAGACACTGACAGGCTCACGGACTGGCCCACCTTCTGTTCTACATATGTGTGCAGGGCTGGTATTGCCTTTTTGGCAAAAAAATGAAGGCTTGGGACTCTCCACCTTAGCTCGGCACAAGCCATCAGTTCTTTGAAAGGTGCAGAGTCCACTAGTTGGAAATGGAGATACTGCAGTACCAGCAACTTGGCCAGGAACATGTTCAGCTTCTGCACTGTTGGATGAGTGCACGCATACTGTTGTCTCTTGGCAATCGCTTCAGTGATCGGTTGCTGACGGAATGACTGACTAGGAGGAGCAGGAGCATCTGGACCAGCAGATGATGGGAAGGACAGACAGCTTCCTTCGGCTGAGCTGTTGGAGCCTTGACTGCCTGAAATCGGGTGTGTGCCACAGGGTGAAGCAGCAGTTGTGCCACAGGGTGAAGCGGCAGGCTGGACCACCACATTGGAGCCATGGTTCTCCCAGGCCACTTTATGGTGACGCTGCATACTGTATGTTGACACAGGGCTTTGGTGCCAACATTGGCACCCTGGCCACATTTCAACTTCTGCCTACAGATTCAACAAATGGCCATGTTCACCTCCCCGGCGGCTTAACAAAAAACTGCCACACCGCCGAGTAGGTGATATCTACCCCCAACACTCCGCACTGACTTACTGCTATTGCCACTGCCTCCGTGAACCCCTGCATCAATACTTTCCGGGCTGGTAGGCTCCCGACCTCCCACTGCTGCCACCCTGCTGACTTCCGGCCATTCTACCGACATGCTGGCTCCACTGCTGTCTCATGCACAAGTTGACACCCTCTTCTCACGATTATTATGAAGCCCCTTCATCACACGGCTCCCAATTGCGATCGGCTACATCATCATCAAGTCCTGTCTGCATGTCACTGATGTCCTCCTCAACAGTTTCTGAGCTAGGATCCTGACCGCTCGCAACACCAGCTCCCACGCCACTCTCCTCATCACTACTTGCCCTCCTACCAGAGGAAGCGGTGAGTGTCTCCTCCTGATCTTTGCTGGCCAGTAGCTGCTGACTGTCCTCTATTAGCTCGTGCTCGCAGTATAGTGGAGCTGAGCCCACAGCATATAATACTTCTCTAGCTGAGGGAACAGAAAAGGACAGAGGCAGGTTGAGGACAGGTGAGGGCACAGGGCCTGCTCCCGGGCCATGCCAACTAAGGGTTGTGTCTGACGAACCTACTGACTCTTGGCTGGGGTTGTCTGATGTCACGTTTGACGAAGTCGAAGATCGAGTCAACCATTCAAGAACCGCTGGGATGCTGGTCAAGACACGACCGCTAGATGACACTGGGAGCTCAGGCTTCTCGCTGCGACTCCTGCTGCCATGCCCCCTTACTCTGCTGCAACCTGTGCCTGCGCCAGAAACATTAAGGCCTGTGCCACTCCCTTGTGCAGGGCCTGGCACTTCTCTGTCTGATATACTGTTAGATCAAATAAGTAAATAAAAAGGAAATTAATACACGCCAAACAGGGCTTTCATTTTCTCACTTCACCACTCAACGGCTAATAAGTCCTTTTTCTTTTCCCCCACTAATACATGCAAAAAAAAGGCTTTAGAACATATAACTGCACCGCACAAGGACTAATAAGACCCCAATAACAAGAACGGTTTGCTGGAATTACAGAGCTGTATAATGGCAATTTGGATCCCCATTCAGTGTAGCAAGGTGTAATAGGATTGTTCCTATTACCCAGGCTGCATCCTCCCCTACTAAACCCTGTTTAGCTTAAATACTGTGGAATAATGCATCCCTATCCTTTCCCTACAGTTCTAATGCTCAATCCCTGAACTATTGAGCAAAATACATGTTTTCAAGTCTTTCCTAGCACTGTCCCTAGCGCCTGCTGACGTGTTTCTGCACTAAGTACACTGGAAAATGACTGAATCCAAGATGGCTGAAGTTATTTATAGGGCTGTGACGTCACAGGGCTGGCTGGCTGCTGATTTCCTGCATGCATGGCATTGTGGGTGATCCCACCTTCCCAGATTTCCTTGCTCCATGTCCTCACACGTGCAGCATCCATTTTAGGAAAAAATGCAATTCGTTACCAGGAATCGTGAGGAAATTCGGATCCGGTGCGAATCAAATAATTCCTGAAATTCGGATCGAATTCTACTTCATCAGCTTTGATTCACTCATCTCTAACTACTACTATTCATAGTACCCTTAGAATTAGAGCAGTCCCATCCTTGATGTCATACTGCCAGCTACGGTACCTCCATAATAATAACAATCCAGTTTCTGATGTAATGGCCCAAGCCACGGTACCCCTATGATAATACAAGCCCCAAAGTACTGATGAAGTAGTACCAACTACAATTCCACAGTGCCTTTGTAGTTGAAGTAGCAACATTACATTCTGTATGTGACTACATGAGCAAAATGATGTTCACAGGACATTCGAGTACCTACCACTGGGACCTATTTCTATATGGAAAATTGAGGGTTTCAAGACCCCAACCTGCCTAATAAGGCAGCCATTGTATCTATTAGAGTTTTTTCAGGCTTTAAAAAGATTTAAGGCAGGTTTCCCCTGGTCTGTATATACCTTAAGCTGTGAGATGCTGTATTGGTACGTGGCCCATCCAACCAATGGCCACAGCAACCATGCATATAAGTACAGTAGGGTAGGCATATGCAAGGGGTAAACTGGCCTGTCTGGGTGGATTGGAAAACCCCTTCAACCTATATTTAGTTTTTTTCAAGGGTACTTTCACACTAGCATTATTCTTTTCTGGTATTGAGTTTCGTCCTAGGAGCTCAATACCGGAAAAAAACGGATCAATTTTATCCTAATGCATTCTGAATGGAGAGCAATCCGATCAGTATCATCAGGATGTCTTCAGTTCAGTCACTCTTACGGTATTTGGCCGGAGAAAATACCTCAGCATGCTGCAGTATTTTTTCCGTCCATAATTCCGGAACACTGAAATGCATTAATGCCGGATCCGGTACCAAGTGTTCCGGCAAAATAGATCCGGTTTTCCAGTCTGTGCATGCGAAGACCTTTAAAAATGCAAAAAAAAACAAAAAACTGATCTGTTTTTCCGGATGACACCGGAGAGACGGATTCGGTGTTTCAATGCATTTGTTAGACGGATCCGCATCCGGATCAGTCTACAAATGCTATCCGTTTGCACACGGATTTCCAGATCCGGCAGGCAGTTCCAGCGACGGAACTGCATTCTGGATCTTCACAACGCAAGTGTGAAAGTACCCTTAGCTAAATATAAAGAAACCAATCCTTTTTTTTTTTGCCTGTATCTCCATATTTATGCATCACCTACTGATATTTCTCTGCTGTAAATACATTATGAATATCATTCCTCTGCCAGACAGAGCAGATTTTCTTAATGGCTTGTTGTCAAGGGACAGCATGCAAATAATATGGAGAAAAATGTATCATTTACATAGTGCAGTAATTGTCTGGACCTGTTGTATGTTGCCAAACTGAAAAAAACATCATTTTCGTAAAAAAATAAAAAATAAAAAAATTCTATTCGGTGACTGAAGGTTCCAGTGAAATGTAAAAGCTGCATTTCAATGTATAACATTTGAGAAAGAATAAAAGAGCTCAGTAATAATAAAATTTTAATGCAATCCAGCTTTCATTTCTCAAAAGCATGATCCTGAAGTTGTAATCCACTTGCCCTTGGGAAGGAACATTATTTTAGATTATTCATACTATTTTGTCCCTAGTGTTTTTTTTTTAACTCTCTGTGGCAGAGAATCTAAAGGAGGTCTGGCTTCAAAATACCATGATAGTCACCAGAATAAAGTAATTTTTACCTTTACATTTTTTGTGTACCATAGCCCCTTAAGGACGCAACCATTTTGGCCTTTAGGACTACAGAACAAATATTATTGCCTGTAAGACCTCCTAGACCAACTCTTGGTGGTCTCCACAAGGAGAACATTAATTCCCCTCAGACTCACATCCAAGTCCTCTCACCCAGCCAACCTAGCTTTGGCTTATATTCCCAAGCCAATGTCCAAGGCCTAGTTAAAGAACCAGACATTGACTTACTGTATAAGATAGCCATTAAACAGGTGGTATCAGAGAGCCAGCGTTTGTCCTCCCGGATAAGAGCTTATTTATAGAAAAATGCCATTCTTTGCCTTTCGAGCTCTTTCCTTCCTCCATCTGGGTGTCACTGAATAAATTATTTACCCTGAAAATGTCACTTTTATTGATAATAACTAAAAAATATCAACATACACACGTTACTTTGGACCTCGGTGATGGAAAAATATTGTTCACCATATATCTCAATGGGGGTACTTGAATGCCAGATGTTGCAGAGTTATTCAATGAATCTGGAAGGCATCCAGGTGGGACACAGACAATGGCTGAATCAAATCCTCTTTAGGCATCGGGGTGCTGTCCCTATTAGTCTATGCTATCCCTGCCTAAAAGCGGAGTAATCGCCCTGAAAGGTTCGGCCCTGCTTATCGGTGGCTGTTCCCTCTTCTGAAAATCCCTACCTCTCCAGGAATTCCCATATGTGATGATGCCTATATATTAGGTCAATGTCCCAACAATGTGTGATATTTCCAAATTACAAAATGTCCCGACGCGTTTCCCCTATACTCAATGTGTCGGTTCATCAGGGGACCAATACAATAAGGTGCACAATGGCATTTTGATGAAGAAAGGCCAGTGGATGTACTGACCTGCGGCAAGAATTGGTTTACCGCCGCAGGTTTAAATATCCTTCACCTGATCAATGCTGGCGTCTATCAAGGTCAGTTACGCATGCGCCAGCGAAACACGTCCATATCTGTTGCGCACGCGCCCACCAGATGCATAATCATCGGGCAAAATCAATTGCGCATGCGCTTGCGAATGAATGCGAGCCCTATTGCGTGTGCGCCCGCTCAAAGATTGAAGGATACATACTCCTGGCAAGAAGTTACAGATCACCATACTGCGCATGCGTTGGACCTCGGTAGTATTGTTCCGTTTTATGAGATTTAGCGCTTAAACCGATTACACAGGCTTACAAATAATTGGACATATTGAGTGCTATGTAAAAAAAAAAATTGATACACGGGGGGAGGGGCGAATGGCACCGAAAAATTTTTTTGCCCAACTCAAAAAAGCTAAGAATAATTCAAACCAATACCCGTGTTTAGTTTTAATTATTTAAATCTCATAATAAACCTAGTACCCTAATAAAATAAAGAAATAAGAATGTGAATGTGATCCTAACACCATTACATTTTGTAACAACTAGGATGGGTTTTATCTGTTTGGAGACCCTTGACTTTTTTAGCAGCAGTCTCCTATTACCCATGTCTATATTCGATCCACGTGTAGCCAGTGTTTTTAATTTGGCTAGAAAGATGGACAGTTTGCCCATCCTGGCTTTTATATATATGTAACAAATCCTTCACATTCTTTTTTCTTTATTTTATTAGGGTACTACGTTTATTATGACATTTTAATAATTAAAACTATACACAGGTATTGGTTTGAGTTATTCTTAGCTTTTTTGAGTTGGGCAAAAACATTTTTTGGGTGCCCTTCACCCCCCCTCGTGTATCTATTTATTTATTTACTTACATAGCACTCAATATGTCCTATTATTTGTTAGCCTGTGTGATCGGTTAAGTCGCTAAATCTCATAAAACGGACAATACTACTGAGGTCCAACGCATGCGCAGTATGGTGATCTGAAGCTTCTCGCCAGGAGTATGTATCCTTTAATCTTTAAGTGGGCGCACGTGCATTAGAGCTCGCATTAATTCATGGACTCATGCACAATTGATTTTGCCTGTTGATTATGCATCTGGCGGGCGCGTGTGCAATAGATATGCACGCGCTTCGCTGGCGCATGCGTAACTGACCTTGATAGACGCCAGCATTGATCAGGTGAAGGATATTTAAACCTGTGGCTGTAAAACAATTCTTGCCGCAGGTCAGTATATCCACTGGCCTTTCTTCATCAAAGTGCCATTGTGCACCTTATTGTATTAGTTCCCTGATGAACCGACACATTAAATATAGGGGAAACGGGTCGAGGCATTTTGTAATTTGAGGCATCATTGCATATGGGAATTCCTGGAGAGGTAGAGATTTTCAGAAGAGGGAACAGCCACCAATAAGTAGGGCCGACCATTTCAGGGCGATTACTCCGCTTTTAGGCAGGGACAGCGTAGACTAATAGGGACAGAATCCCGATGTCTAAAGTGGATTTGATTTTGCCATTGTCTATGTCCCGCCTGGATGCCTTCAAGATTCATTAAATAATGCTGCAACATCTGGCATTGAGATATATGGTGAATAATATTTTTCATCACCGAGGTCCAAAGTACCGTGAGTAACCACACTTGTGGTAATAAGTTATGCCTATTATAGTATATCTCTACATTGTGATAACTTTCTCCTTTGCAATCATTTTCTATATATTGAATATATATATATATATATATATATATATATATATACACACAAACCGGATTCCCAAAAAGTTGGGACACTAAACAAATTGTGAATAAAAACTGAATGCAATGATGTAGAGATGGCAAATGTCAATATTGTATTTGTAATAGAACGTAGATGACAGATCAAACGCTTAATCCGAGTAAATGTATCATTTTAAAGGAAAAATACGTTGATTCAAATTTTCACGGTGTCAACAAATCCCAAAAAAGTTGGGACAAGTAGCAATAAGAGGCTGGAAAAAGTAAATTTGAGCATAACGAAGAGCTGGAAGACCAATTAACACTAATTAGGTCAATTGGCAACATGATTGGGTATAAAAAGAGCTTCTCAGAGTGGCAGTGTCTTTCAGAAGCCAAGATGGGTAGAGGATCACCAATTCCCACAATGTTGCGCAGAAAGATAGTGGAGCAATATCAGAAAGGTGTTACCCAGCGGAAAATTGCAAAGACTTTGCATCTATCATCATCAACTGTGCATAACATCATCCGAAGATTCAGAGAATCTGGAACAATCTCTGTGCGTAAGGGTCAAGGCCGTAAAACCATACTGGATGCCCGTGATCTCCGGGCCCTTAAACGACACTGCACCACAAACAGGAATGCTGCTGTAAAGGAATCACAGAATGGGCTCAGGAATACTTCCAGAAACCATTGTCAGTGAAGACAATCCACCGTGCCATCCGCCGTTGCCAGCTGAAACTCTACAGTGCAAAGAAGAAGCCATTTCTAAGCAAGATCCACAAGCTCAGGCGTTTTCACTGGGCCAGGGATCATTTAAAATGGAGTGTGGCAAAATGGAAGACTGTTCTGTGGTCAGACGAGTCACGATTCGAAGTTCTTTTTGGAAATCTGGGACGCCATGTCATCCGGACCAAAGAGGACAAGGACAACCCAAGTTGTTTTCAACGCTCAGTTCAGAAGCCTGCATCTCTGATGGTATGGTGTTGCATGAGTGCGTGTGGCATGGGCAGCTTGCATGTCTAGAAAGGCTCTATCAATGCAGAAAAATATATTCAGGTTCTAGAACAACATATGCTCCCATCCAGACGTCATCTCTTTCAGGGAAGACCCTGCATTTTTCAACAAGATAATGCCAGACCACATTCTGCATCAATCACAACATCATGGCTGCGTAGGAGAAGGATCCGGGTACTGAAATGGCCAGTCTGCAGTCCAGATCTTTTACCTATAGAGAACATTTGGCGCATCATAAAGAGGAAGGTGCAACAAAGAAGGCCCGAGACGATTGAACAGTTAGAGGCCTGTATTAGACAAGAATGGGACAGCATTCCTATTTCTAAACTTGAGAAACTGGTCTCCTCGGTCCCCAGACGTCTGTTGAGTGTTGTAAGAAGAAGGGGAGATGCCACACAGTGGTGAAAATGGCCTTGTCCCAACTTTTTGGGGATTTGTTGACACCATGAAATTCTGATTCAACATATTTTTCCCTTAAAATGGTACATTTTCTCAGTTTAAACTTTTGTTCCGTGATTCATGTTCTATTCTGAATAAAATATTGGAAGTTGGCACCTCCACATCATTGCATTCAGTTTTTATTCACGATTTGTATAGTGTCCTAACTTTTTTGGAATCCGGTTTGTATATATATATATATATATATATATATATACAGTACAGACCAAAAGTTTGGACACACCTTCTCATTCAAAGAGTTTTCTTTATTTTCATGACTATGAAGGCATCAAAACTATGAATTAACACATGTGGAATTATATACATAACAAACAAGTGTGAAACAACAGAAAATATGTCATATTCCAGGTTCTTCAAAGTAGCCACCTTTTGCTTTGATTACTGCTTTGCACACTCTTGGTATTCTCTTGATGAGCTTCAAGAGCTAGTCCCCTGAAATGGTCTTCCAACAGTCTTGAAGGAGTTCCCAGAGATGCTTAGCACTTGTCGGCCCTTTTGCCTTCACTCTGTGGTCCAGCTCACCCTAAACCATCTCGATTGGGTTCAGGTCCGGTAACTGTGGAGGCCAGGTCATCTGGTGCAGCACCCCATCACTCTCCTTCATGGTCAAATAGCCCTTACTTTCAAAGTTTTCCCAATTTTTCGGCTGACTGACTAACCTTAATTTCTTAAAATAATGATGTCCACTCGTTTTTCTTTACTTAGCTGCTTTTTTCTTGCCATAATACAAATTCTAACAGTCTATTCAGTAGGACTATCAGCTGTGTATCCACCTGACTTCTCCTCAACGCAACGTATGGTCCCAACCCCATTTATAAGGCAAGAAATCCCACTTATTAAACCTGACAGGGCACACCTGTGAAGTGAAAACCATTTCAGGTGACTACCTCTTGAAGCTCATCAAGAGAATAACAAGAGTGTGCAAAGCAGTAATCAAAGCAAAAGGTGGCTACTTTGAATAACCTAGAATATGACATATTTTTTCAGTTGTTTCACACTTGTTTGTTATGTATATAATTCCACATGTGTTAATTCGTAGTTTTGATGCCTTCAGTGTGAATCTACAATTTTCATAGTCATGAAAATAAAGAAAACTCTTTGAATGAGAAGGTGTGTCCAAAATTTTGATCTGTACTGTATATATATATGAAAAGTAGGGCAGCACTCCTTTGCCAACTGTAAAATGGGTGCCAACGGTGACCCCTTGATTCTGGGTAGTAGACAAGTTGCAAAAATATTTATTCACACATGTCATGACAAAACAGTAAAGAAATGTTATTGAATATAAATGTTAGGACAATTAGAAAATTGAACATTTTTATGCAGCCCTCATAAGCAGTAAGAGAAGAGTTAGCTGGCATCCCAAAAATAAATAATGTACAATTTTTGTCACCCTAATCATAATGATCTAGGGGTGCAGGTCCCCCAAGCCATCGAACTTAAATCAAGCAACTTTGAAGCTTCCTAGCTCTTAGACAGATGAGAGCTGGTTTTAAATGTCTCACTGTATACAAGGCTGCTATTGTAAGGCATGCTGACTGCACCTGTCTGATGGATAGATTGTCAACTTGCACATACCTGGCTTTTAGTACATATCTTTTGTGTTATTGTTTGTTATAGATAATCGACTTATATGCGCAATGTGTGCATATTACATTACTGATTTTTGCAATGGTGAATATTCAGCAAAAAAATTGTCAGTCGTTTCATGTTGAAATTTGTAATTCGCCGAACTTGGGAACGTATGGCGATGTTAGCTGGCACCATATTCTTTTGCATTGCGCCAAACTTTGACACATTCATCAGGTGGGACAGGACAGCCAATTGAAATGTCTCAGCACATGGATGCACCCCCACCCTATCACAGAACCCGATCTGGCAACCATTTTACATTCTGTGTTTTGCCAGTGTAGGGAGAGGTTGCTTTGTTGAGCAGGGACAGGCTGTTAGGGATACAAAACGCTAGCTAATAGAGCCCCAAAAATCCTTTTAAGGACTGGTATAGGTGTGCTATCGATAGGTGTGATATACTTATAATATACTTTCTAACATAGAAAGTATATTATACTGCATTTGTATTGTGCAGTAGTTGTGTGTGGTTCTGCTGCGATACTGCATCTATACAGAGGGACAAACGCTATTAGAACAACTAATTGCAATGGGTGTGATATACCTTTTTCCCCCAAAAAAAACTGATTGAGGGGTGTGATATAACTATAATATACTTTCTAAAATAGAAAGTATATAGTGCATTTGTATTGTGCAGCAGTTGTGTGCGGTTCTGCTGTGATACCGCAGGCAGCTATATATAGAGACAAGCGCTATTGGAACAACTAATTGCAACTGGTGTGATATACCTGTTGCCCCCAAAAATTGATTGAGGGGTATGATATACCTATATGATACTTTATAACATAGAAAGTATATAGTGCATTTGTATTGTGCAGCAGTTTTTTGCGATTCTGCTGTGATACCTCAGCTATCTAGAGGGACAAGTGCTATTGGAACAACTATTTTCAATGGGTGCAATATACCTGTTGCCCCCACAAAAAAACTGATTCAGGGGAGTGATATACCTTCTTCCACAAAATACTGATTGAGGGCTGCAATATACCTGTTGCCCCAAATAAACAGGGTGGTGTGATATAACTGTTGTGGCAAAAAATAATAATTGAGGGGAGTGATATACCTGCTTCCACAAAATACTGATTAAGTGGTTTGATATACTTGCTTCCACCAAATCTTGATTGAGGGGTGCGATATACCTGCTTCCACAAAATACTGATTGAGGCCTGTGATATACTTGCTTCCACAAAATACTGAATAAGGGGATTGATATACCTGCTTCCACAAATATTGATTGAGGCCTGCGAGATACCTGCTTCCACAAAATACTGATTAAGGGGTTTGATATTTCTGCTTCCAAAAAATATTAATTGAGGCCTGCAATATACCTGCTTCCACAAAATACTGATCAAGGGGATTGATATACCTGCTTCCACAAAATACAAATTGAAGGCTGCAATATACCTGCTTCCACAAATTACTGATTGAGGGCTACGATATACCCGCTTCCACAAAATACTGATTAATGGGATTTATATACCTGTTTCCACCAAATATTGATTAATGCCTGCGATATACCTGTTTCCACAAAATACTGAATAAGGGATTAATTTACCTGCTACCACAAAATACTGATTGAGGCCTGCGATATACCTGCTTCCACAAATATTGCTCTTCTCTAGTGACTCATTTTGAAAATGACAGGCAGAGGAAGAGGCAGGTCATTCCGCAGGGGTGGTAGGGGTCGGGCAGGTGCACCAGGCTGAAGCCTAAGTGGAATGTTGGAGAAGGCGCGTGCGATTACTTTGAAGGACGCACTACAGTTGGTTGAGTGGCTCATTCAGCCTTCCGCTTCTACACCCTCCTCATTCTCTGTATCTGCACCCTCCTCACTCTCTGCTGTGTGCACTCCCAAAGACACCACCACCACCACCATAGCACCTCCACTCGAGTCAGAGAATTTATTTTCCCATCCATTCCCAGACCTTACCGATGCGCAGTCATTTTTGACATTGGATGTGGAAGAGGAGGTAGCAATGGCCGCCACCCAGCGGTCTGACGACAGTACCCATATCAGCCCAAGGACGGAGGTCTTCGCTGTTGCTGCCTACTCCAAGATCTCAAATGTCATTGGTGGTGAAGGTGACGATGATGACGTGTCAATGGACGTTACGTGGGTGACAAGAGAAAAAAAGAAGGGGAGTTCAGAGGGAGAGATGGAGCAGCAGAGAGGGAAGAGAAGGAGGAGAAGCAGGCAGAGCTCACAGGGCACAGGAGGCAAAAAGCAAACTTCAAATGTATCAGGAGCAAGCCATCCACCATGCACGGTCACTTCTGGCGCTCCCAGGACACCGGCACATGGCTCCGCAGTGTAGGCTTTTTTTAACCTTTCAGCTGCTGACAACAGTGTTGCCATCTGCAGCCTGTGCTGTCAACGCATAAGTCGCGTTAAACCCAACACTCACCTAGGGACAACCACCTTAAGAAGGCACCTGGCCTTCCATCACAACTGAATGAGGCATGGATCTCTGAGGAATTCAACACCTGTGATGACCACGTGCAATTGAATTTTCCTCATACCAGCCCACACATATCTGCCACCACCCATAACACAGAATGGTCCTTCCCTTATGTATATACAGCGGCATAAAAGACCTTTTCTGTCAGGTGAATGCCTAATTTTTGGGGCCTCTACTAGCCTACATTAAAATTTTTATTCAGTGACCGCTGAATGTACCTCCAGCCACATCATCACAAGTTCTTTTCTGTCAGGTGAATGCCTAATTTTTGGGGCCTGGACTCCAGTGGCCTACAGTCAAATTTTTACCCAGTTACCGCCTAAAGTACTTCCAGCCACATCATCACAAGTTCTTTTCTATCAGGTGAATGCTTAATTTTTGGGGCCTGTACTCCCGTGGCCTACAGTAAAATTTGTATACAGTGACCGCTTAATGTACCTCCAGCCACATCATCACAAGTTCAATTCTGTCAGGTGAATGCCTAATTTTTGGGGCCTGTACTGGCCTACAGTAAAAATTTGTATCCAGTGACCACCTAATGTACCTCCAGCCACAGCATCACAAGTTCTTTTCTGTCAGGTGAATGCCTAATTTTTGGGGCCTGTACTGGCTTACAGTAAATTTTTTAGCCAGTGACTGTCTAATGTACCCCCAGCCACATCATTACAAGTTCTCTTCTGTCAGGTGAATGCCTAATTTTTGGGGCCTGTACTCCAGTGGCCTACAGTAAAATTTCTATCCAGCGACCGCCTAAAGTACCTCCAGCCACATCATCACAAGTTCTTTTCTGTCAGGTGAATACTTAATTTTTGGGGCCTGTACTCCCGTGGCCTAAAATAAACTTTTTCAAGGCTCCAGCAGGGCCTATTCTTGAGAGTTTCCCTTTTAAAATACATAAAAATGGCCCCTGATTAAAATACATATTTTTTGTGAGAATTTTTGCCAATGATCTCCCCCCCGGTATGTCACTTTCCATGTTGTGGGACTATTTATGCACTTCTAGTAAGTATTTGGTGGCTGCAAATATGACCTGGAGGTTTTTCAGATTTGCCTGCCATTAAAGTCAATAGGGCCCGCCGGGAACGCGCGGTTTGCGAACATTTGATCGTGAAACGTCCTGGCCGATGTTCGTCTATCACTACTCATCACTAATGTGGAGGGGAGGAAGCAACAGGAGCTCCTCAAGCTAGTCAAGAGACTAGCTGCTATAATGTCTCTCATACACAGCACACAGAAAGAGATCCTGTCCCACTATCTCTGGGGGACATTACATAGCAGTATTGAACAAAGTAGATGTGAACCCAACACTGGGGTTAGATAGAAAACCTACTACAGCCATTTTTTGCTTCTTTCTGCAGCAGCTCCCTCATTCCAGCACACTGAAAGGAGATCCGCCCCTATCTCTATGTAGAAGACCCTCAGAAACAGCAGCATGAAGGAAGTTATACAGCAGTATTCAACAGAATAGCTGTGAACTGAGCACTGAGATTAGATAGAAAACTTCCTACAGCCAGCAGCAGTCTCTCCCTGCCTGTCTCTCCTTCTCCTCCCTTTCTCTATTCAATAGAGCTGAATAGCCTAGGGGGACAGGAGTAGTTTAAAGCATTTTTTTTCCTCTAATAAGTTATATTACAAAGTTACCTGTCTTTGCTTCTATTGATTTATGGAAATTGATATCCTCTTTAATGCAATAGGGGTCTTGTTTTTGCAGGACAGGTGTATATTTTTTATATTGCTCATCGCTAACCTAAATTGATGGTGCTTATGCAGATTTCAAACATGTACTGCATATATTAGTTATATTACTAGGCAGCATGGTAGCTCAGTGGTTAGCACTGGTGCCTAGTAGTGCAGGGGTTCTTGGTTCGCATTCGACCAAGGGCAACATCTGCATAGAGTTTGTATATTCTCCCCGTGTTTCCTCCCGCACTCCAAAGACATACTGATAGGGACCTTAGATTGTGAGCCCCATTGATGCTAATGTCTTTAAAGCGCTTTGGAATATTTCAGGGCTAAATAAGTGAATATAATAAATTACTTTGTGTGTTTATAAACATACATTGTACTAATACAAATTGTGCATTATCTAAATTTATTTTCTGTAATATTTATTTTTTCTTTTACTTTTTCATTTATCTTAATATAACATTTTCCATTTGTTTCCTTTATTTTATTATGGAATATTCTGCCTGTGCGTATAAATATAGAAATATGCACCGGGGCCATTGGTGTGCCCTAAGAATCTTGTGTGTGAAACAGCCTTGGGGCTCTTTGTCTAGTCCTAGATTGTTTACATAGTGAATTCCCCTTGTAAAACAGGCCCTCGTCTCCCCCGTTACCCTATTCTGTACAGACTCTCAATCAGGTTTTATCGTAGTACTGAACAGGTTAACTACTAGAATCTGAACTTTTACCAATCGTGGCATCTGCGGTAGGAACACGGAAGAATATTGTCGCGCCTTCCTCAGTGGTAGGATTGTGTGATCACCTTGACATAATGTGCTGTAACTAAGCTCCATACTGTTATCTCGGGCTGCGGGAGGAGGCTAATCTAGAATTCTCTTCTCTGGAAAATATGGAATTTACAGTATAGTATAATTTACAGGATCTTAAGAAATAGAAAATAAAAATGTTACATATGATTATTTGATGCTGCACAACTTGTTTTAAATGGCAACATTTATTTTTATTTTATTTTTCCTTTAGTAATTTTCCCCTCTTGACACAACTGTCCTGTCATACAACTAAAAAGCAAGGGCTGACATTTTCTTTCTTTCAATTTCTCAGCAACCTCCTGCTGTTAAATCTTTCCCACAGGAGTCTACTGCATTGCCTCCATCAATGATTCCCTTTGATCATAATCCATAAATATAGTTTGGCTTTTCACTGAAAAGTTCATATACCATACGTATGAAAACCTTAAAGGGATTTTCCGTGAGCGCTAGGCTTTTAACACATATGCTCATATAGTTGCTTAAAAATATTCCCACATCAAAAAACATAAATTGAATATATAGAAAGATATTGTAAAGGAGGAAAACAACACAATATGGGGGTATATTATAATAGGTACAATTTTTGACACAAATGTGGTTACTCATGATACTTTGGACCTCAGTAGTGGAGGGATTGTATTCTCCAGGTCACTCTATGGATGTACTTGAATATCAGTTGCTGCAGCGCTATTACATAAATCCTTGGACCATTCCAGGGGCACAGGTGATGACTGGATCAATTCCGCCTATAGGCCACGGGATTCTGTCCCTACTGATCTGTACTGTCCCTGCCTAAAAGCGGACTAATCCCACTTGGGCGGTCCCACTTATCGGTGGCTGTTCCCTCTCCTAGAAATCCCAGACTGTCAAAAAATCCCATATATGATGCTGCCTATGTATCAGGGTAAGCTTCCCCATATATAGTGATGTCTCTAAATGACAATACGTCCCAACGCGTTTTCCCTATATACAATAAGTCGGTTCATCAGGGGACCATTCTGTAAGGTGCACAATGGCACTAAGATGGAGTAGCCAGTGGATGTGCTGACCTGCAGCAAGGGACAAATTCCCACAGCCGGTTTAAATATACTTCACCTATCCAATGCTGCAATCGGCGTGTGTCCCGATTCACTGCACATGCGCCCTCAATGTGCGCACATACCTACTGCGCATGCGCCTGGTTAGAAATTGTACTCCTGGCAAGTGGCGTCAAACCGTGATGTTTCGCATGCGCCAATCTAAAGAATATCCATAGCGCATGCGCTCGCCCAGGAGCTAAAATATAAGTTATCCTGGTAGGTAGCTTCCACTCAGGAATTGACTGATGACGAGGTTTTTCAGTACTAGGCATAAGCCCGCTCTAGAGTTAATGAATACATATTCCCAGAATGCAGCATAAACTGGCAGTATTGCGCATGCGTATCGTTGTATGAGACGTAATTAAGCGCCCATTTAGGTTACTGAGACTGTAGAGCAATTAAATTGAGCACAATATACTCACTAAAAAAGGGTACCCCAAACAAAGAGGAAGAGGGTGGAAAAAGGTTTAGGATATAATGCATATAAATAAAGGCCAAGGTAGCATTTAGATATAGTCCATGGATGTGGATCAATAAGAGAGCAATACGAGAGCATATTTAAATCTCATAGAGAAAAAGAAGACTCCATCAGATGCAGAAATGTCCTCGTCTGAAGTAGACACCTCTTATACAGAACAATTATCCACAAGTAAATTTAAATCTTGAGGAGGTAGGGGTGGTCGTACCAGAGGTAGATTGTCACGGTGAAAGGGGTCAGAAGATCTAAGAGACTTGCTGCATGTGATGTGATCTGACAGCCTCTTTGGATTCACTTGTTTCTGTGTTGTTGCTGGTTATGACCACAAATCTTGCCTTAGTTGTAGCTTAAGTGGTCATTCCCACTCCTCTATTTAGTCTGGCCTCACCCATCATGCTATGCGGTTGATAGCTCATTCTGGTTGTGGAAGTGCTGGTGTTTGGTTCTCCTCTGAGTTCCTGCTCGTCTGCGTACTTTGGAGTTAAGTGTCTTTACCCTATTCCTTGTTTGCTGTATTCCACTATCTTTTGCTATTAGGCCTGAGGGAGTCTCCTGTTCCTTCAGCTGGAAAGGAACAGGTTATCTTTTGTCCTGCCACTATTTTCAGGGTCCTTTAGGGTCTGATTGGGCTCTAGGTTCCTGCGTATGAACTTTCCTACCATCAAGGTCTGTTCATACTGATAGTAGTCAGGGCTCAGTTTAGGGATTCACTAGATGTTGACCTTTCCCTAGTTTCCAGGCCTAGTACCTCTTCTCTTCCCTCCTGTGTTCAGTGTGGAGTTTACCACCCACACCGCGCCACAACATAGAACCTGGACGATGAGGGTCACAAAGCAGAGTTGTACCAGGAAACCTGGACTCCTCACATCTCTCAAAATACTCTGGGTCATCAGTTTTCTTTGGGAGTCTGGGGGGTAACCCCGTATCATGTCAGGGATCGGTCTTGAACAGAAAAGTAGGAAGGCAGATACGGCAACAGATGAGGGACAGATTATTAATCTATCAGGTAGAAAACTCTAATAATGAGATCAGTATCCTTTCCAAGGGTTTTTCTTTTGTTTTCACTACAAAGTATTATGATTTTCATTGGGTTAAGGACATAGTTACATAGTATATAAGGCTGAAAAAAGACATTTGTCCATCCAGTTCTGCCTGTTATCCTGCAAGTTGATCCAGACATACATTTATTTTGTCGTAAATTGAAGTGGCACAACTTCTTTATAAACAATGACATGAATGAGAGTTTCCGGGAATCCCAGTGGAGGATCTTCCTAGTACCATACTTCTAGCTTAATTATTAAATGGGGGGGGAAAGGACAGGAGTTAGGGTCCTTTTACTAAACTTAAACCCAAAAGTACCAAATCCACCCCCCCCCCCCCCAAGAGACCAACACCATAGACTTATTTCTTGGCATTGTTACTAAGGAACTTGAGAAAATAGAGTATAAAGATGTAGACCAGGGACCAAACCTCACCAAGTCTGAAATTAGGGTCATGATTGCATTGGAATCAGATGAGAACATCATAATAAAAGCCTCAGATAAGGGGGGGAATTTAGTAATTTTAGATTATCCACAATATGTTGAGATGTGTAACTCAATTTTAAGTGACAGACTTTCTTATATTCAACTTATGGGTGATCCAACTAATGAGTTTCAATCTGAGCTAGAAAAGATTCTTATGGGAGGGAGCCTTGGATGCTCAACTGATCTCTAAGGATGAAATTAGATTTATGTTTAATGTAAAACCTAAGATACCTAAGTTCCTTTTCACTACCTAAGATCCACAAGGGCCTTAATCCCTTGAAGGAGTGCCTGATAGTAGCAGGGATTGACTGTCTAACAGAATGTGGGTATCTATGTTGATAAAGTATTAGGACATTTTGTCACAGCCCTTTCCTCTTACATCAGGGATACCACTGACCTGTTGAAGAAATTAGATGGCCTGGTGGTGGAGGACAATATCCTTTTAGCCTGTATTGATGTGGAGGCTTTGTATAGTAACATCCCTCATGACAAAGGCTAATTAGCAGTACAATACTTTTTAACCCCTTAGTGACCAAGCCTGTTTGGGCCTTTATGACCAAGCGTTTTTCTTCCTTTTTTCATGGTCTCGTTCCAAGAGCTATAACTTTTTTATTTTTTCGTTTATATAGCTTTATGAGGGCTTGTTTTTTACGGGACAAGTTGCAGTTTTTAATGGCGCCATTTTGGGCTACACATAACTTTCTGATTAACTTTTATTAACTCTTTCTGGGAGGGAGATGGGGAAAAATAGCAATACTGCCACTGCGTTTTTACATTATAAATTTTACGGCGTTCATTATTCGGTACAAATAACATAATATCTTTATTCTCTGGGTCAGTGCGATTACAGTGATACTAAATACTTATAATTCTTTTTTTACGTTTTACTACTTTCTTTTGCAATAAAACCCCTTTTATTAACCAAAAACATAATTTTGTATTGCCGCTTCCCAAGATCCATGACTTTTTTTTTTTTTTTTTGAGTTGTGTGAGGGCTTGATTTTTGAGGGACGACTTGTATTTTTTATTAGTATCATTTTGGAGTAAATGCCACTTTTTGATCGCTTGTTATTAAGTTTTTTTCGGTGGAAACTAAGAATAAATTAGTTAGTTTTTTTTCACGGCGTTCACCATAGGGGATAATTTATGTAATATTTATGTAGTCCGGGTCGTTACGGACGCATTAATACCAAACATATGGGGGATATTTTCTTTTTGCAATTTTTTTCATTGAAAAGTGTATTTTCAATGGAAAAAAAAGCATATTTTTTATTTGATGGAATTTTTTTATTTAATAAATGTGTATTTATTTTTTATTTTTTTACTACTTAATAGTCCCACAAGAGAACTATAATATACAGTATTTTGATTGCTTTTAAAATGTAATGCATTATCTCTATAATGCATTACATTTCAATAGCAATGCTATTCAAACATTGACCAGCAGGCTGCGCCAGAGAGGCACAGACTGGTGGAGATAACTGAAGACAGGCTCGGGGCCCTGATCGGAAGCAAGGTAAGCTTCCCAACACATCAGCACCCCGCAATCGCATTTTCGGGGTGCTGATGAGAGATGAGAGACAGAGGGAGTCCGCTCCCTCTGTCACCACTTTACATGCAGTGGGCGCCAATGCACCCGGCATATAAAGGGTTAAACAGCCCGGCTCGGCACTCCTGCCGGTCTGGGCTGTTAGAGCAGGGTCCCTGCTCTCATGGGGGAGCTGTGCAGCGCTTAGACTGGGCCGCCGTAAAAACGCGGCGGCCCAGCCTAAGGCCCTATAGTGACCACCGTAAAAAGGCGTATGGGTGGTCAGTAAGGGGTTAAGGACACGGGGCACCCACTTTATCCCACATAATGAATTGGTGTTCAAACTTCTTGAGTTTGTCTTGAGACATAACTATTTCTTGTTTTTCTCCAAGTTCTTCCATCAGCTCAGGGGCACTGCTATGGGCAGTGACTGTGCGCCTACTTATGCAAATGTATTCCTGGGCTGGTGGGAGGACACTACGGTGTTCATGGAGTATAACATGTGGACACCATATATTGTGTTCTGGAGCCACTTCATAGAGGATATTTTCATACTTTGGAGCGTCTCCAGGCACAACTTTTTAGAGTTTATCAAGACAGTCAATGTAAATGACATTGGGATGCACTTTACCTATGAGCTAGATGATAGACATATGACATTCTTAGACCTTGACATCACGCTACAAAATGGTACTATATGAACTCAGACTTATAGAAAACGACTTCTGAGATGGGATAGCCATCATCTCCTTAGCTTACGATGTTGTATACCAAAAGGACAGTATCTGCGTATATATAGAAACTTCTCTAATAAGGAGGATTTCCACCGTCAGTCCAAGGATCTACAGGCCAGATTTATTAGAAGGGAATACCCACAAATGGTGCTTAATAGAGTCTAAAATGAGTAAGAATATGGATATATACAGAAAGCATGTTATGCGCATCATAGGGACCTATGATGATCGAAGTAGAAAGGTGCGGAAGATCTTATCAAAATATTGGGATCTTCTTAAAATGGACCCAGACATAAGGTATGCAATCAGATTATCCAGCTATCAATTTTAGGAGAGTGAGATCATTGAGAGATCAGTTTGTCCACAGTCACTACCTACCCTCCAAAAAACAGGGAACTTGGCTGAAAAGAAGACCCTGTGGGATGTATAGGTGCGGGGGATGTATAGTGTGCCCTTATGTGCGTGCCACGAAGAGCTTCTCAAGTGTTATTACCCAAAAGGTATATGAGATCTGTGATTTTGTCAACTACAAAAGCACGGGAGTGGTGTACCTGTGCACATGTCCTCTACAGTATGTGGGTAAAACCGTGAGAGAACTGCGGAGACGAATAGATCACCTAGGTGATATTAAACATAAAAGAGACGCTCCAATCTCTAGACACATACATGAAATACATGCTGGTGACCCTATATCTCTGAAGTTCTGTGTAATAGAAAGAGTCCGCCCATCTCCAAGGGGTGGAGATCTAGAGAAAATGGTTCTTCAGAAAGATGCCGAATGGATGTTCAGATTGAAATCTGTCACCCACAGGGCTTAGGCTGAGTTCACATCAGCGTTCAGCCTTTCCGCTCTCCTACTCCGTTATAGGGGCAGGAAAAACAGAAAGGACGGATTCGGCACATAACTGAGCCGTACGGAGTTTACGGACCCCATAGACTGTAATTTAGTTCATTAGGTTTCCGCCCAGAGGAAGATTTTTGAAGCGGAGATAAAAATCCTGCATGCACTACTTATGTCTCTGCTCCAAAATCATCTTCCGAGCGTAAACCTAACGGACGCCATTATAGTCTATGGGGTCTGTAGGCTCAGTTTGGCTCAGTTATGTGCCGAATCTGTCCTTTCTGTTTTTCCTGCCCCTATAACGAAGTAGGAGAACGGAAAGGTTGAACGCTGATGTGAACTCAGCCTTAAATGAAACATTGTCATTTATTAGTTTTCTTTGATAATTTCAGGACTCTCTAATCAAATCTTGAGGTTTTACTATATGGCCACAAAAAAATAATAACAAAATGGCTGATAAAAAGTGGTGTATTTGATCATGAATGGGTCTAACACCCAAAATTTTGACACAATGGGGATGGGTTTTATCATCCCAAATCTTACTGATCCACAATGAGCCAGTATTTCTCTAAAGAAGGCCAGACTTACATTATGGACTATATCTAAATGCCACCTTGGCCTTTATTTATATGCATTATATCCTATCCTATTTTTTGGGGTAACCTTTTTTAGTGAGTATATTGTGCGCAATTTAATTGCTCCACAGTCTCCTAAATGGGCGCTTAATTGCATCTCATTAAACAATACTCCTAAAGTTTACGCATGCGCAAAACTGCCAGTTTATGCTACATTCCGGGAATATGTATTCATTAATTCTTTAGTGGGTGCATGCGTAAAGGATATTACTGAGTCGGGCGCATGCCCAGTACTGCGAAACCTCGCCATCAGTCAATTCCTGAGTTAACGCTACCTACCAGGATAATGTATATTTTAGCTCCTGGGCGAGCGCATGCACTATGGATATTCTTTAGATTGGAGCATGCGCAGTATAGCGGTTTGACACCACTTTCCGGGCGCATGCGCAGTGGGTATGTGCGCACATTGCGGACGAATGCACAGTGGATCGGGACACATGATTGCGGCATTGGATAGGTGAAAGGATATTTAAACCGGCGGTGGGAATTTGTCCCTTGCTGCAGGTCAGTGCATCCACTGGCTACTCCATCTTAGTGCATTTGTGCACCTTACAGAATGGTCCCCTGCTGAACCGACTTATTGTATATAGGGGAAATGCGTTGGGACGTATTGTCATTTAGAGACATCACACTATATGGGGAAGCTTACCCTGATACATAGGCAGCATCGTATATGGGATTTTTTGACCAGTAGGGATTTCTAGGAGAGGAAACAGCCACCGATAAGTGGGGCTGCCCCTTTCGGGGCGATTACTCCGCTTTTAGGCAGGACAGTACAGATCAGTAGGGACAGAATCCGGTGGCATATTAGTGGAATTGATCCAGTCATCACCTGTGCCCCCCCCCTCCCCCTCCCCCCCCCCGGAATGGTGCAAGAATTTATGGAATAGCGCTGCAGCAATTGATATTCAAGTACATCCATAGAGTGACCTGGAGAATACAATCCCTCCACTACTGAGGTCCAAAGTATCGTGAGTAACCACATATGTGGTAACAATTGATGCCTATTATAATATACCCCCATATTGTGTTATTTGCCTCCTTTACAATATCTTTCTATATATTCAATTTATGTTTTTTGATGTGGGAATATTTTTTGTCTTTATTAATAAAAGTGATGTTTTATGGGTAATTTACTTTTTTAAATAACTAGTTGCGATATAATTATTATTTTAAGTTTTTTGTAATTAAGAGATTAGGGTAATTAGATGACCGACACAAAGTGAAAGTAAAAATCGGATGCACACAGCTAGTAAAGCAGTTAACCCTTTACAACAGAATGGCTCAATATTTTTAATAAAGACTAAATGAAAAAGTGATTTTTAGCCCCTAATGAGTAAGATGCAGTCATAAAAAAAAAAATCTGCCTTTAATGACGTACAAAACCGTCTGGCTATTTACGATGAAATAATCAAGTGGTTCAAATTGGTTAATATGATAAGGCTGTTTTTCATATGGCTGCATCCGAGGTGCAGCCTGGTCGCTCCATGTGACCATGACCCAAGTGACCCCTTTATTTTCAAAGTAGTATTTTTGCATTTTTATGAATTTTATATTTGAGAATTCATCTTAAGGTCGTCTTAAGACTTAGATGTGAGAACCTACGAACAGGTTGGCATATTCCATTCAAGCTAATGATTAGGTATACGGCACAAGGCAGTTACTTTTAATTAAACCTTGAATAATTAGCAAGAGTGACAAAATTATTTTCCTAGATCTGGAATTTGCAATGAATCACCTTTTTGTGAAAATGCAAATTTCAGGTTCCTCATTTGGAGATGAACAGCTGTGATATATTTTCCACCGAATTCAAAGAGTAATTAAAACCCTCTTCCATCTGAAACTTTTAATTGTCTTTACACATGCTTTGGCTTGGCAGAACAGAACAAAAAAATCTAATCAAGGATTGGAAATGACATGCATCGCAATGCTATACACCATTTTAAATGTAAATGATTAGCCGGGGCGGCATGGAACCCATCACTCAGTCTGTGATTGTATTAAGTCGCCTGGATTCAAATGAATCCTGCTCGGACATTACTTATGAATAACCTATGGCAAAAGTTGTAGGGCTCTTTCACCAAGCGGATGCCGTGCGGGTAATGTGCTGCGTAAAAGAGAGCCAAGCCCCATTCCGGACAGCAGAGACACCGAGCATTGACATGATTGACAATGCTCTTTGCCTCTCTGTAATATTTTTACTAAAAAATCACAATGAGATGAAGTTGTCTTGTGAAAGAGCCCTTTTACTGAGGCTCCAACAAGAAATTCCAAGTCACAGGAAATCCTTCGGGTATACGCACATGATTTGTATGCTGAAAATCCATAGCATAATACTATACTAAAATCTCACCTACACGGGGTGGAGATTTTCCAAACAAAATCAATTTCAAATCCACAATATTTCATTTCTTTGAGGTTGGGACAAAATCCGCAACAAAATCCACATAAACTATGCTGCCATGTGCATGTACCCTACAGCTACCTGCATATGTTGTGGATTACGCACAGTGGATTACGCACAGTTTATACCACTATATGCTGAAAAATACATGCAGCGTAATACAGTATGAGCAAAATGAATTATATTTGAAAAATGTCATGTACACTTTACGTATATTTTCCTTGCGGAAATTGACCTACCATGCGTATTTTATAATCTGCAGAATGTAAACGGTTTGACTTTGCAATTTAAATTGCAATTTAATTGAATTAAAATGGTACAATTAAAAAATACAACTTGCCCTGTTAAAAATGAACTCTCATATTGGTGTGTGAATGGAATAGCATAAAAGTTATGGGTCTTGGAAGGTGGGGAGGAAAAACAAAATTCAAAAAAGAAAATTGGCCCTGACAACTTCTTTAAGTGTAGTGCTCTAGAGCAAGGGTACTTTAGAGTCTGTATGTGTGTGGACATTTGCCCCCCGTTCTTGCTATACAACACCATCAACCAATTGCACTGTATTTGCACCGAATTGTGTAAAGGGTTAATGTACAGCCTACAAGACTTTGGAAATGTGTGCACTGAGAAGCTATTACCTTTCCACTGCTGTCATAAGGGACTGAGCTTTGGAGAGAAAATCCAGACACAGTTAACTTTTGACTGTCTAGATTAGCTCTGAGACCCAATACAAGTCTATGGCAGCCTTGAACTGATAGGTTGTGATTCTCCCACTGCAAGGTTCTAGATCAGTTAGAGGCTGTATAAAAGTAGAGCCATCAGAGCCCCTAGTTGTCTGCAGATAAGGACCAGTATAAATCAGGAGAGACTCTGCCAGACTGCATGAATGACCATAAGTAGATGCTGAGACAGGGATACCCTGCCCAACGACTGAGCCGCAGACGCCGGGCCACCAGTCGTTTGGCCAGGGTACCAGCCTTCTGAGTGAGAGAAGGGCAGCTAGCTCAGGTCTTTCCTTACCACAGAACCTTCTTCTACAAGGAGCAAGACTGCAGAAGCCAACTTAGTGCCTTGCCTATATCATTTTGAACTTGAGTACCTCCAGTAAAAAAGCAAAGTGGTCTACTGCAAACTCTCTCCCTATGGAACTAATTCTCATTGGGGTGAACCAAGCCTTACCATCACTTCCGGAGAGCAGAATCACATAGTGACTGGTGGACCCAGTGTAGTGTTGAGGGCCACCTCAATCCAGGCCACTGCATAAGCCTGTATTTAAAATCCCTTTATCATATCATTTCAAAATACATGTATATACTGGAGTCAAAGAATTTTAATGAATCCTGCTCTCCCTGTGGGTAGAGGATGTCCTCTATTTATTATCACCTACCATGCACATATAATTACACCAAATAAATTGCTTTCAAGCTACACAAGTAAGTCATAATAAACCGGCCAAGCCACCCGATGTGTTAATGGAGGGAGATCGCAGCGCTATAATTATCTCTTCTCATCTCTACTTATTAATGTGAACTCAATGTAATATCAAGGATGAAGTTAGTTTTCTGTATATTACACAATTCAATCATATAGGATTATCACTGAACTGTGACACGATGAGGACAATGGATCTTATGAGTGCCGAAAAAATTCATCCAGCCCTGGGCTCACATGGTGATAGATGGAAAGTGAATAACTTCACACTCCCTGTGATCCATCACCGCTCATCTGACAAATCCATAGTTTGATAGCGCTTATATTTTATACGGCTGCCTCGAAAAGCACACTACTGCTGCACTAGCCGGAAGGGAGGGACGTGGCGGGGAGGGAGCGATCGCCTTGATATGCATTAATCAACATCGCACAAGTATATAATCTCTTATCATAAGCTATATCTAACGTCCACTGCTTCACAAATGAAAACCTGGAGCTGCAGCTATCAGTTCTAGAAATACTTCTGTAGAACAAACCGCACATTTACTATGCAGACAAGCTCTGTGTGATGGACTGAGCTGCGGTCTTCATTTTTACGGTCTTCTATTAACTCTTTATTTTGACTTTCAGGACATAAAAATTCTTAGTTTTTTCCCCCCAAGACCTTTAAAGGGGCCTTCAGGCTCCTGATGTTGAGAAGCTATCATCAGGACTAGTGATGGACGAACATTGGCCGGGACGATTCGCGAATGCGATCAAATGTTCGCAAACCGCAAGTTCGCGGTGGGCCCAATTCACTTTAATAACAGGCGAACCTGAAAAACCTTCAGGTCATATTTGCCGCCACCAAATACTTACAAGAAGTGCACAAATAATCCCACAACATGAACAGTGACTTCAAAAATTCCCACAAAAAAATATGAATTTTAATCATGGCCCATTTTTATGTGTCTTAACCGCCTCCGGACCGCCTAACGCAGGATCGCGGTCCAGAGGCGGCAGTCTGAGGCACAGTCACGCAGGGATGCGTCATCTCACAAGACGCGAGATGACGCGCACAGCCGGCCCGCGCATGCGCATCGCGGGCCGGCAAAAGTTCAAGGGGGGTTGCATCATCAGCCTGCCAGCCAATGATCGTGGCTGGCAGGCTGATGATTTTTTTAAAAACGAATCACAGGCCAGTGATTAAATGGCTGCTGTGCTCCTCTGCTGATTCTTTTGGTCGGTTGGTCTCAGCAGAGGAGCAGACATCACAGTGAGTACACCAAACACCACACTTAGCCCCCAGATCACCCCCCATCACCCCAATTAACCCCTTGATCGCCCCTGTCAATCACCTAGTGAAAGGGAAAAAAGTGATCAGCGTAAACTGTCACTTTTTTTTTTCACTGGTATTGACTGATAGGTTTTAGGATAGTTTAGGCCCCTTGGTTAGGTAGTTAGCAATCGGTTAGCGCCCAGCCCACCGCACCGCAGTCACTGATTTGCTGATTAGCGTATCGCTAATCAGAATTTGTACTTTTATAGTATCTGTAAGTGATCAAAACTGTCAGATCTATAATAGTATTAGTGTCACCTTAGTTCGCCCTCCACCTAAAACGCAGTGTTTGCCCGATCAGGCCTGATCGGACGCCCACACGTGCATTAACCCACGCCCGCCCCGCCGCAGTGACAACATTTTTTATTTTTTTTTGATCACTGCACAATCACTTTCCAAGCGCTGCGGCGATAAAAAAAAAAATCCGTTTTAATATTTTTTATCAATAGCAGCGGCCTCCGGTACTTCGCTAGCCTCCCATTTGTAAGACAGGCTTGCTTTTTTTCTTGGGTAGTCTCAGGGAATACCCCCTAAATTTAGTAGTCCAAATGTCAAACAAGGGGTATTCTTCTGAAGAGGCCTACAGGCTTCTGACCCAGTCGGATGAGGAATGGGAACCCTCATCTGACGAATCTAGCGGGTCAGAATATGAACCTGTAGAAAGCAGTGGCACTCTGACCCAAAGTTCAGACGAGGAGGTTGAGGTCCCTGATAGCACCAGGCGTACCCGGCCCCGTGTTGCTAGACCACAGGTTGCGCAGGATCCGCTTCAAGGGCAGCAGAGTGGGGCTGGCGCTGTCGGATTACGTGCTGAGGCATACACCAGCAGTGCAGCCCACCCTGGACCTAGTACCAGCACTGCCGTACAACATGGTGAAGTGGCGAGCATCAGAAGGGCAGTTGAAGCTGGTACGGTGGCACGTGCAATAGTTACCCCGTCGCAGCCACCGCAAAGACGTGCCCGTAGAGCCCCTAGAATCCCTGAGGTGCTGGCAAACCCTGATTGGCAGTCCCCAACTTCAGCCGCACCATTAGTTCCCCCTTTCACCGCCCAGTCTGGAGTTCGGGTTGAGACAGCTCAGATCGGTTCGGCCCTGGGATTTTTTGAGCTGTTCTTGACTGCGGAGCTCTTGGATATAGTCATGGCAGAAACAAACCGGTATGCCACTCAATTTATATCCGCAAACTCGGGAAGCTTTTATGCCCAGCCTTTCCGGTGGAAACCAGTCCAAGTTTCCGAATTAAAAAAAATTCTGGGCCTTCTCCTCAACATTGGTCTAACCAAAAAGCATGAATTGCGGTCATATTGGTCCACGAACCCAATTCATCACATGCCCATGTTCTCTGCTGCCATGTCCAGGGCACGATTTGAGGCCATCCTGCGTTTCCTGCACTTTAGCGATAACACCACCTCCCGTCCCAGAGGCCACCCAGCTTTTGACCGGCTCCACAAAATTCGGCCCCTCATAGACCACTTCAACAACAAATTTGCAGATTTGTATACCCCTGAGCAAAACATCTGCGTAGACGAGTCCCTTATACATTTTACCGGGCGCCTTGGCTTCAAACAATACATCCCAAGCAAGCGCGCCCGGTATGGGGTCAAATTGTATAAGCTCTGTGAAAGGGCCACAGGCTATACCCACAAATTTCGGATCTATGAGGGTAAAGATCAGACCCTGGAGCCGGTCGGTTGCCCTGACTACCTGGGGAGCAGTGGGAAGACAGTATGGGACTTGGTGTCACCCTTATTCGGCAAGGGGTACCATCTTTATGTGGACAATTTCTACACAAGTGTGCCCCTCTTCAGGCATTTGTTCCTAGAACAGATTGGCTGCTGTGGCACCGCGCGACCTAGTTGCCGGGGCTTCCCCCAACGGCTCGTTACCACACGTCTTGCAAGGGGGGGAGAGGGCTGTGTAATGAAGAACTGCTCGCGGTGAAATGGAGAGACAAGCGTGACGTTTACACCACGACTGGAATCCGTGCATATGAACTGGAGCCCACACACTAAACATGGCACAACGCATACAGGAAACCAGCATACCAGTTACTGCCTGGAGCCTCATGCAGCAAGGTCCACGGCTGCCCCAGTCAGCGCAGCATACAGGCTTATGGTTCACCCATCAGGGAAAACAGCCCCCTCATGGAGGTAAAACATACAACAGGGGAATATCTAGCAGACATGCTGGAAACAACATAAACAGACCAGACAGACACTAGACATAAATAGACCCTGGACAAAATCCACACCAATCAACAAAGGGTAGGACGGGAAGGAGAAATTGGGAAGACCTTGATGACCACGAGGGTGGCCCTCACTGGACAGATGGTAAAGCCAGGAACAGTGAACCACCAGCACACACCAAGCCTGGAGGAAAACTGAGCTACAGGCATCCAGCAGAAGCTAAATATCCCAAAGTGACCATACCCACACCAAGAACACACATTAGCCCCAAGTTAACCAAACACAAGGAAGAATCAACTGAAGGGGAATTGCACACACAAGCAAACGGCAATAGCATGCGTGGCAAGCAAGTAACAGCGCACAAAGCAAAACCTGTGACACTGCCACAACATGCCAAAACAGCAACACGTTGCAACCAGCAACAGCAAGCATGGCCACAATGTCACGGCATACACCATAGGCAGTGACAGTTTGGTGATCTCATCAAATGGCTGCAGAAGTCTGCATGCGTCGCGCATGAACAGCCACTGGCATGGTGAAAAGAAACCAAGCTCCCCAGAACCTGTCCTTCTGCAGAGTTTGTACAGGTAGTCATTAACGTTACGTTGCTGCTGGAGCAGCCTATCAAGCATATATAAGGTGGAGTTCCAGCATGTCGGGCTGTCACAAATCAGACGTCTAAAGGGCAGGTGGTGTCGCCGCTGAACATCAGCAAGGCGAGCCATGGCCGTGTAAGATCTTCTAAAATGGCCAGAGATTTTCCTGGCCTGCCGCAAGATGTCGGGGTATTTGGCAACGAATCGCTGCACGACTAAGTTCAGGATGTGTGCCATGCATGGCACGTGTGTCCTTTTGCCCTGTTTCAGCGCTCTCAGCAGATAGGCACTGTTGTCGCACACCACTTTACCAACTGTCAAATTAAGCAGTGTTAGCCACTGATCCGCCTGTGACCGCAGAGCTGAAAACAGTGCAGGACCGGTGTGGCTCTAGGCTTCCAGGCACAACAGCCGCAGCACAGCATGGCAACCTCTCACCTGGCACGTCGAATAGGTTCTGGGGAGCTTGGGGGGCGCAGAGGAAGAGGCGGTAGCAGTGGAAAAGGAGTAGTCAGCCACGGAGGAGACGGAGGTTGGAGTAGGAGGAGGAGAAAAAGAGGCAGGCCTGCATGCAAACCGTGACGGTAACACCAAATCCACACAGGTGCCACGGGTTGCATGCTTGACAGCCGTCAGAAGGTTCACCCAGTGGGCAGTAAAAGCTATGTACCTTCCCTGCCCGTGTATGCTAGACCACGTCTCTGTGGTCAGATGTATCTTGACACCGACACTGTGTGCCAGAGATACATTCACTTGCCGCTGAACATGGCCATATTACTCTGGGATGCCCTTCCGGGAGAAATATTTCCTTCCGGGGACCTTCTATTTCAGTGTGCCAATTGCCACAAATTTTCTAAAGGCCTCCGAGTCCACCAGTTTTGAGATGGCAGTAGTTGGCAGCCTTGCAGTTCCGACAAGCCAGCGGTCAGCCGTTGGGCAAGAGGGTTATCCGGCGTCATCAACTTTTTACCTTCGAACATTTGGGCCACGGAAGCCTGCCTTTTGCCATATGAACGCGGCGACGGCATGGTGGAAGGTGGAGTGGAGGACAAATGGGAGGAGAGAGGAGAAGGCGAAGAAGCAGGACGTGGATCGCTGGGCAGCGTTGCTCCCACTGGGCTCGGTGATGGGAGGCCAGGTGCCTTCATAAGGCGGTCACCTCTAGGTGAGTGTTGGGCTTACCGCGACTTATGCGTTGATAGCACAGGCTTCAGATGGCAACACAATTTTTAGCAGCTGACACGTTAAAAAAAGCCCACACTGCGGAGCCATGTGCCGGCGTCCTGGGAGCGCCAGATGCGACCATGCATGGTGGATGGCTTGCTCCAGATACATTTGCAGTCTGCTCTTTGCCTCCTGTGCACTGAGAGCTCTGCCTGCTTCTCCTCCTTCTTCCCCCTATCTGCTGCTCTGTCTCTCCCTCTGAACTCCCCTTCTCTTCCTCTCTTCTGGCACCCACGTGGCATCCATTGACACATTATCATCGTCACCTTCACCACCAATGACATTAGAGATCTCGAAGTAGGCAGCAACAGCGGGGACCTTCATCCTTGGGCTGATCTGGGTACTGTCGTGAGACCGCTGGGTGGTGGCCGTTGCTACCTTCTTTTCCTGATCCGATGCCAAGAATGGCTGCGGATCGGTAAGGTCTGGGAATGGATGGGAAAATAATTCCTCTGATTTGAGTGGAGGGGCTATGGTGGTGGCGGTGGTGTCTTTGGGGGTGCACACAGCAGAGAGTGAGGAGGGTGCAGATACAGAGGATGAGGAGGGTGCAGAAGTGGAAGGCTGAGTGAGCCACTCAACCAACACTGGTGCGTCCTTTGACGTAATCGTACGCACCTTCTCCAACTTCACACTTAGGCTGCGACCTGGTGCACCTGCCCGATCCCTTCCACACCTGTGGAATGGCCTGCCTCTTCCTTTGCCTGTCATTTTAAAAATGACCCTGTGACAAAGTCCCTATAGAAGAGCAGGATTTGTGAAAGCAGGCATATTGCAGGCCTTAATCAATATTTGGTGGAAGCCGGTATATCAATCCCCTCTATCAGTATTTTGTGGAAACAGGTATATAGAACCCCTTAATGAGTATTTGCAGAAAGCCGGTATACCAAACCCCCTAATCAATATTTGGTGGAAACCGGTATATCTATCCCCTCTTTCAGTATTTTGTGGACACAGGTATATAGAACCCTCAATGAGTATTTGCTGGAAGCCGGTAAATCAAATCCCTTAATCAATATTTGGTAAAAGCTGGTACATCTATCCTCTTTATCAGTATTTTGTGGAAACAGGTATATAGAACCCTTTAATGAGTATTTGCTGGAAGCCAATATATCAAACCCCTTAATCAATATTTGGTGGAAGCCGGTGTATCGCAGGCCTCAATCAATATTTTGTGGAAGTAGGTATATCAAACCCCTTAGGCTAGGTCTACACGACGACATTTGTCGCGCGACAAAAAGTCACTTGACAGATAGGGCGCATCAGTTGTCGCACGACATTTTGTTGCACTAATGTCGCGCCAATTTTTTTATAATGGCAGTCTATGGTGTCGCACTGCAACATGCGACATGCTGCGACTGAATGTAAAATGGCTGCCAGATCGGGTTTATTTATAGGGTAGCGGTTGTGTCCATGTGCTGAAATGTCTCAATTAGCTGTCCTGTCCCACCTAATGGATGTGTCATGGGTCAAAGTTTGGCGCTATGCAAAAAAAATGGCGTGTGCGAATATCGCCATATGTTCGCATGTTCGGCGAATGAGCAAAGTTCGCAGCAAAATGACCGCCGGGCGAACCACAAGGCCATCTCTACTCAGGACAGGGTCATCAATATGAGATAGGTGGGAGACCAACAGCCAACACCCCAACTGGAATGGAACAGGAAGCACAGCCCCGCTCAGTATGCAGCAGCCATGCTGGGTTACATTCACTTTAATGGAAGCTAAGCTGCAGTAAACCAGCTCGGCCACTACACCTTGAACGGAGCTGTTCTTCCTGTTCCATTCAAAGTGCTATTTCCAGTGGCGGAGGCTGCAGAGAACAGATGGTTGGTGAGGGTACGGTGTGTCGTGCCCCCACTGATCAGATATTGATTACCTATCCTGAGGATAGGTCGTCAACATCAGAAGCCTGGAAAAGCCCTTTAACTTTTTATTTTGATTTATTCTTTTTTATTTTTTTATTTTTTTGGGGGGGAGGGGGTGGAGACAGCAATTCCACATATTGTTTACAAAGTCTTCAATCAAAATTTCTGAATAAATTTGATTTGAAGAAAAGCCAAATTTCCTTGTGCTACATGGTACTGAATAGATTTATCAAAAAATTGTGCAAAAAAACAACAACAAAAGAAATCATACTTACCGGATCCATTTGCTTTCGATGGGCTGGCTGAATCTTTCGCACCAGATCTTAAAGCAAGATGGCGGGGGCTGGCCCATCACGAGCAAATGGATTGTTTTTTTTTATTTTACACACTGTTATTTATATTAGGCCTCTTTCACACGGGTGAGAATTCCGCTGTGTACATGAGCAGTGATTTTCATGCATCACTTGTGCGTTGCGTGAAAATCATAGAAAGCTCTATATTGTGTGTTTTTCACGCAACGCAGGCCCCATAGAAGTGAATGGGGCTGCGTGAAAATCGCAAGCATCCACAAGCAAGTGCTAGGTGAGGATCGGGGTGGGGACCAGATCTTTATTATTTTCCCTTATAACATGGTTAATACAGAATGCTAAGTAAATTAGGGATGGAGGGGTTAAAAAAAATAAAATAAAAATTAAACTCACCTCATCCACTTGTTCGCGTAGCTCAGCTTGTCTTCTTTCTTCTTCTTTGAGGACCTGGGAGAAAAGGACCTTTGGTGACATCACTGTGCTCATCACATGGTCCATCACAATGGTCATGGACCATGTGATGAACCCAGTGACGTCACCAAAGGTCCTTTTCTCCCAGGTCCTCAAAGAAGAAAGAAAGAAGACAAGCCGGGCTGTGCGAACAAGTGGATCAGGTGAGTTTAATTAAAAAAAATTATTTGTAACCCCTCCATCCCTAATTTACTTAGCATTCTGTATTAAGAATGCTATTATTTTCCCTTATAACCATGTTATAAGGGAAAATAATAAAATCTACACAACACCGATCCCAAACCCGAACTTCTGTGAAGAAGTCCGGGTTCGGGTCTGGGTACCAAACATGCAGATTTTTCTCACGCACGTGCAAAACGCATTAAAACGCTTTGCACTCGCGCGGAAAAATCACACATTTTCCCGCAACGCACCCGCATCTTTTCCCACAACGCCCGTGTGAAAGAGGCCTTAGATGCTGTGATCAGTTATGAACGTGGCATCTAAGGGGTACAATGACAGGTAGATGTACAATTGCCACTCCCTGTCATTGCACCAACTACTTACAATGGAATGCACTTCATGACGAACTAATTTGTCACAAAGTTAATTTTTTTGTAAAATTTGGCAAAGCAGCCGAATTGAATTTTTCTGTTATTCGCTCATCTCTATTTACAATAATTATTGTAAACAATACAATTTTATTCTACAGGTCGTTAAATTTATGTTGATATTAGAATTCCCTCCATTTTATTTAAAGGGGGTTTCCAGGAATACAATATTCATGAACTATCCTCAGTATAGGTCATCAATATCTGATTGGTGAGAGCCTGACTCAGAGCACCCCTGCCAATCAGCTGTTGCGGTGGTTGCTGTTTCCTCCTCAAAGCATAAAAGAAAGGGAGAAAAAGAGAGACAGGAGGCCGCGCCTCGTGTGTGTGGCTGTATATTTGGTCTTTTTGCACTTTATACAAAAAGCGCTTACCGTATGTTGTTGTGTGGAGCCACAACAACTGTAAAAGGCTTGTGCTGGTATTTTCCCGTCCAGCATGCGGGGTCCTGTACTGCTGCCAAAGGTTCCTTTTTCTCTGCCCCCGAAGTGGCACGAGAAATGAGTAAAGAGATAAAAATGGTGGTTTCTTGAACCCTTTTTCTGCGGCGCTGAAAACAGGAGGCAAGTTCTTATAGAATATTTTTAAAAAAAACTAAAATAGCTTATTTATTCTTTTTGTCAACGCGTTTCAAGGGCGCACAGCCCTCTTCGTCAGGACAATAAAAGCATATGTTGTATCATAGTAAAACACCGTCTTTTAAAAGCAGTATTTTGGCGCGCAGGCCAGTGGTTTGCTGGGCGGGGAGCTGATGTGCGTGACGTCATTTGTGGCGTCACTAGAAGGAACGCCCCTCGCTATCTAGCTGTCACTAAGGATGAAAAGATCGCCCCCCAGCAAAATACCGCCCTTACCCATAGGAACATCGAGACCCAGCAGCAGACCACAGTCCGCCCCCTAATACACACAAAACAACATAGCGCCAACATAGTCCGCCACTCTACAGTATCCTGATGGGTATCTCGGGATAAACCCCCCCCCTCCCCCCCTCTCTCTCTCCCACCCATCTTGCTGTCATTACAGTGAATCGTAGCGCCACTGCATCCTGACATCCGCGGGCACCTGGAGCGCTGCCGAGACACTTATATCCCCCCTACTTTACAGTGCCGGCAGCAGCCCAAAAGTATGCACGAAACAACAGATCAGGATGCGGAAACATGCCGCACACCACTATAACAATAAAGGGCCGACCAGCACATACTAACAGAGACATACATACCATACAGCTAACAACCAGTAGTAAAAGAATAGCGATCTTTTCATCCTTAGTGACAGCTAGATAGCGAGGGGCGTTCCTTCTAGTGACGCCACAAATGACGTCACGCACATCAGCTCCCCGCCCAGCAAACCACTGGCCTGCGCGCCAAAATACTGCTTTTAAAAGACGATGTTTTACTATGATACAACATATGCTTTTATTGTCCTGACGAAGAGGGCTGTGCGCCCTTGAAACGCGTTGACAAAAAGAATAAATAAGCTATTTTAGTTTTTAAAAAATATTCTATAAGAACTTGCCTCCTGTTTTCAGCGCCGCAGAAAAAGGGTTCAAGAAACCACCATTTTTTCCTCCTCACCGCATACCAAGCATAGCGCCGTGCCTTGGATAGTGGCTGTAGCTGGTAGTGCAGCCCAGGCCCATTCTCTTGAATGGGACTAGAGATGAGCGAAATTGTTCTAAAGACTCAATTTGTCCAATGACCAGGGCTGTTAGAATCGATTTGCGCAATCAGCCTGGCTTATGCAAATGAAGAAGCCCTGCTGATTGCATAAATCGATTTTGTAGAATCATTTCGCTCTAATCTCTAAATGGGACTGAGCTGCACATAGGCCATGTGAGTGATGAAAGGTACAATAAGTCACTGTCCTAGAAAGAGGCCACAGTGCTCACTGGAGTGCTGGGGCTTATTCAAACAGTCTGAGCCAAGAAACTGTTTCAAAAAATTTGAAACAACCTGGTGCAGTTAGGTTTTCTCCATTTTTTTCAGATTCACTTGAAATGGGGATGGGGCTTAGTGCAAATAGGTGTGTCCCCCTTTTTCTTTTTTTTTTTTGCTGATTCTGCCCCAGTCTACACAGCAAAGCTAACAGTTGAGCTGAAGAAATTAAGAAACTTCAGCCTTAGAGTACTTTCACACTTGCGGCAGAGGGTTCCGGCAGGCAGTTCTGTCACCGGCAATCCTGACGCAAACGGATGGCATTTATCAGACGGATCTGGATGCGGATCCGTCTGACAGATGCATTGAAATACCGCATCCACCTCTCTGGTGTCATCCGGAAAAACGGATCCGGTATTATTATTTTTTTCATTTTTAAAGGTCTGCGCATGCGTTTTGCAGGAACACTTAATGCTGGATCCGGCACTAATACACTTCAATGTAAACTAATGCCGGCTCCGGAATTCCGTAAAGTGTTCAGTATTTTTAGCTGAAGAAAAAACTGCAGCATGCTGCAGTATTTTCTCTGTCCCAAAAACTTAAGAGGGACTGAACTGATGCATCCTGAACGGATTGCTCTCCATTCAGAATGCATTAGGATAAAACTGATCAGTTTTTTTCCGGTATTGAGCTCTTGTGACAGAACTCAATACCGGAAAACTAGCTTGTGTGAAAGTACCCTTATTAAGTCTGCTCTGGTAGCACAAGATGAAAACTGGAATATTTAGGATTTACTTTATATAGTCAGTGTGCTAAGTCTCCTGCTGTGTATGGAGACTTACAGGCAATGCTCTATCGGAAAATAATATGTAAAGAGGCATCTACAAAGGGAGAGAACCATATCACTAGTGCCACCTTATGGAAGTGGCTTCCTATGAGTCAAAATCCAACTTTTTAGCAAAACATGTAGACTGTTTTGGGGTGCTTGTAGACAGCTGTTTTGGGGTGCTTGCCTCCTTGCTGGCTCAGCGCAATGCCTTAGATCAGGCATGCTCAACCTGCGGCCCTCCATCTGTTCTAAAACTACAACTCCCACAATGCCCTGCTGTAGGCTGTTTGGGCATGCTGGGAGTTGTAGTTTTGCAACAGCTGGAGGGTCGCAGGTTGAGCATGCCTGCCTTAGATGAAGCTTAGGCTGGTGCTAGGTCTCCTAAAAAACAGCTCTGTATGGAGACTTATAGGCAATGCTCCAAGAGAAAGTAATATGGATCTAACACCTTGTCTATGGTGCATCCAGGGCATCACACTCAGCCGGTCAGAATCCTACTCCGTACTGACGAGGGGCAAGCCCCCCGAAACAGCTGTCTACAGACGGATATCTGGCTTGGTTATTTTCCCTTGTCATGTCCCAAGGCTATTTGGACTGATAGGGGGCCACTTCCACTCGGTGGCGCTAGCAAGATAGTTCTCTTTCCTTAGGAGTCACCTCTTTGCACTTGATCATCTCAAATAAGTGAGAAATATAATGGGAAAGAGAACTGATGTGCACTAATAAAGCTTCACTCCGACATTCTGTGATGTATTACCCATGGCAGATTAGGTGATGTCCTTTTGACTTTTGATATTGCTTTTCCTGTGCAGCTAGTGATGGGACGTACCAGTATGTGGCACTTTATTATTATTACTTTTTCTAGCTTTCAGTTCTTAAAGGAAATGTGTCATCAGAAAATGACCTATCGTTTAAATCATGTTTTTATTTTTTACATTTTGAAAGACTTTTTGATGTTATTTTTAATTTTATAGGTCACTATCTATATTTAAAGAGAAACCATAAAATCCTGCCGTTTTCGCACTGGCCACTGAGCCTATTTATAGGCGCCACTTCTTGCTCTGTACAGATCACTTTATTGCAGTTATCTGCTTGATTGTCAAATCTTTTCTATTCTTTGCACAGATAACTCTCCCATAGAAGTCAATGGGGTCTCCTCCTGACCATTGTGTCTATGGCCCATGGGGCTGTCGTAAAGCAATTTTCTTAATACTTTTTAAATGTTGTTAACAACAGCTCAGGCAAGATGGCCGCCCCCCCCCATAATCATGTTCAGGAAATGGAATAAATAAATCTGCAATTAGAAAATTAAAACAGTTTAGCATAAAAGGAGATGTGTTGCTATCTGGTTTTAACTGGTAGATAACATTTTTGGTGGAGGCTGCACTGCGCATGCTCAGCCGCCCTACATTTATTTTTATGGGGCTTCCAAAAATAACTGAGCACTGGATTGGCTATTTCCGTCGAGCCCATAGAAGTGAATGGGAGCGGTGGCCGGTCTTGTGCGATGCGCTCCCATTCACTTCTGTTGGGGGCCGGATTGGTGGTGGCCGGACTGGAATCCTCCACCACTTTGCGGGACTCCATTTTCGATATAGGTGCGGATCCCATCTATTAGACAATGGGGGCATAGCCTAGTGATATGCCCCTATTGTCTCAGATGAGACAACCCCTTTAAAGGGGTTTTCTGGTACTTTATACTGAAGGCCTATTCTCACAACAGACCATCAATATCTAAATGGCAGGGGTCTACACTTGCAGTAGCTCCGCCCACTGCATAGTGGATGTAGCTGGCCAATGCTATGGGGAGGTAAAGGGGGCGGGGCGCGCTTGACTTCAGTCAAGAAAGCTGCTGCCCTCTTGACTTCAAGACTATCGTTTACATAGCGTGGCCCGTTGAATAAAAGTATTTTTACAGACTTTTGCCGCATTGCACAGAAAAGACATAGACATCTTTATAATCATACTACAGGCTGCAATAAGGTACTGCTGGCGGTTTAATATGCATTTTCTAGGTGACAGGTTCCCTTTAAATACCTTACACAGAGCATGCTACAGAGCAGATATATGTGAATCAGTCCTTATGTGCCTACTTTTATTTTCTACCCAGTGTTTCAGTCCCTCAGGTCTACTCACAGATATGTGCCCCCTTACAGTAGATATGCCAAGATATGTGCCCTTTCACAGTAAATATCCCAAAATATGTGCCCCCTCACAGTACATATGCCAAGATATGTGTCCCCTTCACTGTAGATATGCCAAGATGTGTGCTCCCTCACAGTACATATGCCAAGATATGTGCCCTTTTACGCTGGATATGCCAAGATTTGTGCCCCCTTCACCGTGGTTATGCCCAGATGTGCCCCATTCACAGGAAGTGAAAAAAAATAAAAATAAATCCTCCTCGCCTCAGTCACCTGGCTCCTCCCATGATCTGCGCTCCCCATCAGCAGCAGCAGGATACTGTGACACATCGCGCTGCTGTGTAGGAGGAGCAGAGGATGATTCTCAGCCTGCCCTGCTTCTCCTCCTACACAGATCAGCAGGACCATGTGTGAGGACATCGTGCTGCTGCTGCTGTGGAGCACTGGCGGCTCAATGGTGGAGCGGGGAGCGGTAGTATTGCCCTTATTGTACAACCTTCACAGTAGTTTTGTACAGATGTGTGCCTCCTCACAGTAGTTATGCCCTCTCTGTGCCCCTTTCACAGTTGTAATGCCCTTTCTGTGCCCCCTTCACAGTAATAATCCTCATTGTGCCCCCTTTATAGTAATAATCCCCATTGTGCCACTTTATTAGTAATAATCCCCATTGTGCCCCCTTCATTGTAGTAATGCCCTCTGGCTCTGTGCCCCCTCCATAGTAGAAATTCCCATTGTGCTCCCTTTACATTAGTAATGCCCTCTGTGCCCCCTCCATAGTAGAAATGCTTTCTGTGCCCCCTCCATAGTAATAAAGTCCTCTGTGCCCCCTCCATAGTAATAAAGTCCTCTGTGCCCACTCCATAGTAATAAAGTCCTCTGTGCCCCTTCCATAGTAATAAAGTCCTCTGTGCCCCCTCCATAGTAATAAAGTCCTCTGTGCCCCCTTCATAGTAATAAAGTCCTCTGTGCCCCCTCCATAGTAATAATGTCCTCTGTGCCCCCTCCATAGTAATAAAGTCCTCTGTGCCCAGTCCATAGTAATAAAGTCCTCTGTGCCCCCTACATAGTAATAAAGTCCTCTGTGCCCCCTCCATAGTAATAAAGTCCTCTGTGCCCCCTCCATATTAATAAAGTTCTCTGTGTCCCCTTCATAGTAATAAAGACCTCTGTGCCCCCTCCATAGTAATAAAGACCTCTGTGCCCCCTCCATAGTAATATAGTATGTGATCCCTCTGTATTAAAAAAAAAAAAAAGAAAAAAACACAGTAACTACACGCCTTGTCCCGTTCCTGAAGCTCACAGTCCTCTCTTCCCTGCAGGTACAGATCATTCTGCAGCACTGTGTGGGCGGAGCTTATGCAGATTACCGGGCTGCAGGCCCCACCCACACAGGCCGGCAGCGCAATCCGTGCCTGCAGGCTGAATGGTGGAGCGGGGATAAGTCTTCCTGCTTCACCATTCTGTGCGCTGCCGGTCTGAAGGAGGGGAGGAGCGCGGGGAGCTGAGCGGAAAGTGACAGGACCCAGCTCCCTGCGCTCCAGCAATGAGCATTTCCATCTGTATTGATGGAAGTGCTCATTGCTTCTGGCCTCTGGCAGCTGTGCTGTAGGCCCCCGCAGAAGCTATGGGCCACGGCACTTGCTTGGGTATGCCGGGTGCTGACACCGGCCTTGCCTCCAATGTCAGATACGACCTGCACCTATCTCTAGAATGGGGCCCCCAAAGTTTTGGAGGTTACAACATGCATGCGCGGCGTGCTCTCCATTCACTTCTATGGGCGTTCCAAGCTGAGTGAGCGCACTCAGCTTTTGATGGAACTACCATAAAAGTGAACGGGGAGTACACAGAGCAAGCAAGGAGTTGTCACAAATAGTTGAGCTGGCGATCTGCTCTTTTCGGCACTCCCATAGAGGTGAATGGAAGGTGGCCGCGCTTGGGCAGTGTCCTCTCATTCACTTTGGGGGTGCCATTCTAGAAATTGATGCGGGTCCCAGAGGTGGGATCTGCACCTATCTGACTTGGGGGCATATCCCAGAGATATGTCACCAATGTGTGAGGTGGAGCAGCCCCTGCACGGTGTATTTTTTGCTTATTTTTAGATAATTTCCTATGGTTATGTTATATTATATTTTGCTCTCACATATTCATTTTCTAATATATTCCGAGTTCAAAGCCTGCTGAAACGCAGAACATTTTGCTTTTTTCGAAATCTGTGCTTCATCTATTCAGGAATAATGTAAAATGAATAGTATGATGCGGCCCTAATAGTTATAACTTCATGAAGCAATTACCCAAACCTGGCCATCTATCAGCATTATGTGGTATTATTGGTTGAGTTTCTCCAGTGTATGCTATCACAAAGATATTAGCCTTCAGAAGAAGATAGTGATTCAGGGAAAAATTATAAAACTTTTTTTTTCTCTTTTACCAATTTGAAGAAATTACTTTTATGATATGAATGTGCATGATCTATCTATTTCAATGAGAATATTATTCCCCTGAACAAAAAAGGACATTAGTAAAAATGTCAGCGATCCTCTCCGGCACAGGATACAGCATTGTATTTGATTTCTATTTAAATCATTGTTTCAGGTTATATATTATATTTTTAAAGCAAAACCACTTTATTAAAGGGGTATTCCCATCTCACACATTGATAGCATATCTCTAGGACTGTGATGGCTATCCTCCTGCACTCCAGCTGTGGTAAAACTACGACTTCCAAGATGCACACTTGCTTGGCTGTTCTCAGAAGTCCATAGAAATTAATGGAGCATGCTGGGAGTTGTAGTTTCTCTACAGCTGGAGTGCCAGAGTTTAGCCATCACTGCTCTAGGATATGCTATCAATGCCAGATAGGTGCAGGTCCCACCTCTGGGACCTGCATCTATCTCCAGAATGGGCCCCTAAAGTGAACTACTGTAGAGCGCACTGCACAATGCGCAATCGCAGCCACCCTCCATAAAATGCTAAGGGAGTTCCTAATATAGCCGGCTATTTCCAGCAGTCCCATAGAAGGGAATGGAGAGGTGGCCATGCATATGCGGTGCGCTCTCCATTCACCTCTACGGGACTTCCGAAAACTGCTGAGAGCTTGACTATTTTTGGAACTCCCATAGCAGTGAATAGAGAGCACGCACAAATGCTCATTTTGAGGGCCCATTCTGGAGATAGGTGCAGGAGGGACCCACACCTATCTGACACAGATGGTATATACTAGCGATATGCTGTCAATGCCTGAGATGGATATAACCCTTTAAAGGGGTTATCCCATGACTAATGTAAAAAATTTAAACCAGACATCATATAGTACATGAGGATTTCTTTCTAACAAAGCTAGAACCAGACCTGTACCTCACATGGATCCAGAGATCTCCCCATTCATTGCTCTGCTAGATTTATATCAAGCTGACGGTTCAAGGGGAGTGTCTTTTCTGCTGCAGCTCAGGGGGCGTGTCCATGCTCTCCCTATCACAGCTCAGGAGGCGTGTCCATGCTCTCCCTATCACAGCTCAGGAGGTGTGTCCATGCTCTCCCTATCACAGCTCAGGAGGCAGTTAAAGAATGAAATTGAGCATGTGCGGCCTTTTCAGTGAGCAGGTCAAAAAAATAAGGAAAATTTAAAACAGCAGGTGGCGCTATACAGATACATTTTATTGAATAACTAAGTGGCTATACACATTTTTTAATTACATGCAATTACAAAAGTATTCAGATCCAGGTGCTGGTTTGAAAACTGTAGAACATGGGTGTCAAACATGCGGCCCGCGGGCCGCATGCGGCCCGCAATGAATATTTTTGCGGCCCGGCAAGTATTTCTGAACATGAGCGCGCTGCTATCGGCGCGCTCATGTTCTCTCAGCAGCACGGGGAGAAGGAAGCTGTCCTCCCTCCCCCTGTGCTGCTGCCACCAATGAGAAGAGAGGGGGGGGGGGGAGGAGGGGCGGGCGCACTGCGCCACCAATGAGAATAGAGGGGGGGAGGAGGGGCGGGCGGACAGCGCCACCAATGAGAATAGAGGGGGGGGCGCACTGCGCCACCAATGATTGGACTATTTCCACACAGAGCGGCGCCCAGCACTCACCATTAGTCCTGGGCGCCGCTCCGTTCGCCCGCAGTGCCCCATTACTGTCTCCTCTCCTGCTCCACATGCTGCTTACTATCGGAGCGATGGGAGGAGACATCAGCTTCACTAGTGGGCGTTCCTTCTCCCTGCGCTGCGATTGGACAGCGCTACAGCCAGGAAGAAGGAACGCCCACTAGTGAAGCTGATGTCTCCTCCCATCGCTCCGATAGTAATCAGCAGCATGTGGAGCAATAGAGGAGACAGTAATGGAGCACTGCAGTCGAACGAGCGGCGCCCAGGACTAATGGTGAGTGCTGAGACATCACTGGGCGCCGCTCTGTGTGGCCTGATAGTGAAAGTAGTTTAACACAATACAGGAGGCGGGTGCCGGCAGCAGAATCGCATTGCCGGCACCCTGCCCCTGACAGGGAGCTGCGATCAGAGGCAGTTAACCCCTTAGGTGCCGCACCTGAGGGGTTAACTGCTGATCTGCCAGTACCCGCCTCCTGTATAAAGGGGTAATTTATCATTGGTGGTGCAGTGTGCCCCCCCCCCTCAACCCCCCCATCCCATTAAAATCATTGGTGGCACAGTGCGCCAGCCCCTCTCAACCCCCCCAGTATTGAAATCATTGGTGGCAGTGGCCACAGGGACCTCTCCCCTCCCCCTCATTGGTGGTGCAGTGGCAGCTTCTGATCGGAGCCCCAGCTGTGTAAGCCTGGGGCTCCGATCAGTTACCATGGCAGCCAGGACGCTACAGAAGCCCTGGTTGCCATGGTAACATCCCTGATGCTGTGTGCACAAGGCACAGAGCAGTAGGGACAGTGTGAAGTCCTATTCACCCTGATAGAGCTGAATAGGACAAGGGATGAAAGATCCCAGGTTCTCGCCCCTAAGGCTACTTTCACACTTGCGTTCAGAGCGGATCCGTCTGAGACGGATCCGCTCATATAATGCAGACGGTGGATCCGTTCAGAACGGATCCGTCTGCATTATATTGTAAAAAAAATTCTAACTGTGAAAGTAGCCTGAACGGATCCGTCCAGACTTTTACATTGAAAGTCAATGGGGGACGGATCCGTTTGAAGATTGAGCCATATTGTGTCATCTTCAAACGGATCCGTCCCCATTGACTTCCATTGTAAGTCTGGACGGATCCGCACGCCTCCGCACGGCCAGGCGTTTTTTTTTTATGCGGCCCACATAAACTTAAATTTTGTTTTTTTGGCCCATGTTAGCCTTTGAGTTTGACATGCTTGCTGTAGAATATTTTTCGTGGGACAACTCCTTTAAGTTCAGCAAAACTTTAGGGCTGCCCCGTGAGAGTACATAGAAATCATAGGATCTCATAACAAAAGTCAGAATAAGCTTCACTCCAGAGCCCCATCACAAGGACTTCACCTTTAGTCCACCCTTTATTAACAATAGGGGGATGATGAAAAAGTTTCTCTAGGTTCTATAAATCTCCGCCATGCCAGACTTAGCAAAATGTTGCACTTTCTTTAAAAAATGTAATACATTTTGCACTTTATGCACAATTGGACATAGATGTTACTTCAAGGTTGTGAAATATCCATGCTAATTTTATGACAGCTCAGACCTGTCTCTCAGTTCTGCTTTTTTACACACACTTATTCATAAATGTGCTAATCTTCAAGCCTAAATGCAAACTTTGCCCCTTTTCTTCTCAATTTGCTAAATATTTTTGACATCGGGGCATATAAGAGGAGTCAAAAGTGACATCCATAAGTAATAATTTTGGTGCATGACCTCATAGGACCATGTCAGAATAGCAATTTCCATAACATTTTGGGTACAAACACAATCATAAATGTGACCCAATATCTACCTTTCTAAATTTAAGTTCTAGCCATATCCCAGCACCAAAAGAAATGGTTATGTCCGAGGCTCGTTCTTATGGCTATCCCACTTTCCTGAGCTGACACGGGCACCAGTCCTTTCACCGTCCTCTGTCTCCTCCATTGACTTAAACCCCTCATACTCCTGCAGCTTCCATGTGGTTGGTTTGTGCAGCAATCCCCTGAGGAGCCAGTGCAGAGGATGGAAGTGGTAGTGGCCCTGATGATGATGTATCACAGTATACTCCCTCGGGCCTTTGCTCCATGAGGATTAGTGCAGTGAGAAGTTCTGGCTAACAACTGAAAGCTGTCACTTGTGGCTGTAGGCATCTACTGTGCATTGCAGGCTTTTTTGAGGACTTGGATGTGATCTAGGTGATAGATGTCTGAGCCATAGTCACATGCAGCAGGGTCTGTATAGCTGTGGTTTCTAGTCACTCTGCTGGTTGTAAAGATTGCAACTTTGACAATATCTGCAGTTCTATATTCTTGCAGTCTTTCTGTGGTAGTGGTGTCACAAAAAAGTTGGTTCTAGACTATCTAGACTGATACCCCCCTCCCCTTGTGGGTAGTAGGATCAGCCCACTTATGGTTAGCCCCATTCCTGAAGCTAGCCATATCTCATCTATTGATGTACAAAGCAAACATGACATAACATTAAAAAAAAAACATTACATAACAAATCAAATATTGCAGGTACCCCCAGCTCTGGATACTGCATCCAAAAACAATTATCTTCTGCTTGATCCTCTCCTGCAAGTTGTGGCCTGGACTGCATGGCTAGGTCTCTCCAGTCTGCCAGTTGGGTGAGTGCATGCATGCTCCCCGGCTCTTGAAGGGCCAGTGTGTGTGCATCCTACTTTTTTCCAGCTGAAGGCTGATCACCTGAGGGTGCTTATGGATCCTTCTCCGAGAGAATGCGCCTGAGCAATAGGTTTTTTAGCTTGCTAGTTCATGCTTTTTTTTTTCTAGCTTGCTAGTTATGGATGTGTGTCTGAATACCCATGTACTGACTTCTGCCCAATTCCTCGATTCTAACCCTCCACTGCCTGCCCTAACCTGTGCTTGACCTCTGTATTGACCTTTTGCTACTTGTCCTACTCTTGGAGCGTTTAACGTATTGCAGGTACCCTGCCTGCCCTGACCTCAGTCTGTCCCTAACTACAATTCTGCCTGATCCCTTGATGCTCCACTTCGATGTCTCTCATCCTCATAAGACAGCTGTAAACCACACAGAGACTACTCCAGGAGGCAGTGACCTGGTGGATCCCCTTCAGTGAAGTTCAGATCACTATATAGGGGCTAAAGGGTGAATACCAGGAAACTGCCAGGATAACACCCTTAGGATTAGCACTAAGTCAAATCTGTTGGCTGACACAGTGGTTCTTCACCAACTGCTGTAACAGAACCTAACTGTATATTAAAGTACAGTGAAACTTCTTCAAAAGACCACCTCTTTATAAAGTATCTGTCATCACTGATAACTTTACTAAACCAAGCTCAATGTCTAATAGGAGTGATCCTGATTAATAAAATGATACCCTATTTATGTGATTCGGTTGTGCTGTTGTAGTGTCCCACTACGTAAAGGTGGGCACTACTCAAGGGTCAATTGGGTCATGTTGTTCACCACCTCCTGTCGAACATGGTCATGGTATTTTGTATTGCATTATAATGTATATTGTCATGTTATCTCCTGTGTATCAGGCCTGCTAGGGGTGTAGTTTCTCCTCCCAAGCTGTAGAGGGAGCTAGGGAACCCCCTATATATATAGACAGGTTCAGTCCAGGAGAGGGAGTGTATGGTTAGAAGCCAGTGTTCACTTTAGCCAGGTAGTAGCTGAAGATCAGCTTCTAACATGCAGCTAGATAGCCCAGGTTCCTAGCTTGCCTCCAGGAGAAGAAGTTTCCTCCTGAAGTGATCCTGCATCTTGCCAAGTACAGAGCAGTGCTAATTTTATCCAGCCAAGTAGAAAGCTGAAGGGCAGAAGTTTATTGACAGCAAGAGGATTTATACCAGAGGAAGGTTTTCCTACCCAAGGATAAAGCCAGCTATTAGGCATACGGGCCTTGGAGAAAGCCAGACAGGATTCTGCAGAAAGTACAGCCTGATCTGTGAGTTTTATTCCCTCTGAGTTACCTTGCTACCTGCCATTCATGTAAAGCCTGCCTGTTCCCAAATATGCTTCACATGGAACTGTCTGAAGATTGTACATAGTTGAACTGTTCAGTAAAGAGGAATTATAGTTCACTACAATCGTGTGTACCTCCATTATTCCTCCTAACAATCTGTGTACCACCGTTACCTGCACTGGCATCACGAACTGTAAGGGATCTTGCCGCAGGCACGCTAAACCTACAACACCCAGGGCACCTCACCAATCACCCGGCCTGGTCCCTATATCTAGAGAGTGCCCCAGAGGATCTACGTGCCAGCCTCCTCATCAGTGCTGTACGCCTGCCCAGGGTATACAACAAACTGTGAGTACTAAGAGCAACCCTCGGTCTGTTAACTGACCCCCGTGACCTCACTGTGACGGTAGTAGAAAATATCCCCGTCAAGCATTCCCTTCTTCCCATGAAAGAAAGTCACCCAATATTCCACGAGTAGGAATATCCCTGGAATCGCCGAGTAATCCACACATGAGTCAAAACTTAATGTTGGAAAAACGAGACTAACTTTACTGGCACACAGAACTCACAATTTATGCAGCATAAAACTCCTCCTCTGGGCCCGGCTAGATAATTGAGTTTTAACAATACACACAGCTCAATTGTCTGCTGGCCAGAACATTTACAACTTTTAACACTTTCAGAAAAGTACTTTCCATCCCACATACAAACATAATTTCATCCTCCCTGTTCGGTACACGAATACATTCATTCTTGACATTTGGAACCGAACAATATAGACCTTAAAATAGCAGGGAGAGAATTAAACTGAAGCATATAGGCAATTGCATCAAAGTCCTTCACAATGGCCCCCCTTTTTCTCCCTGCTCCGGCAACTCGGTTGGACCTTTCCTGGTCCAGTAGGGTTGACGGGTTCAGAGCTTTTAGTCCGAGGTTAAATCCGTTTGGCGTGACAATCCATCGGCATTCCCGTTTTGCTTGCCTGGGCGATAATGAATCGTAAAGTCATAGGGCTGTAAGGCCAAGCTCCAGCGTAGCAAACGGGCGTTGTCCCCTGAAACCCGGTTAAGCCACACCAAGGGGTTGTGATCGGTGATGAGAGTGAACGCCCGGCCATAAAGGTAAGGTGTGAGCTTTTTGAGTGCCCACACCAAGGCCAAACACTCTTTTTCAATGGTGGCATAGCTGACCTCCCTTGGCAACAGCTTCCGACTCAGGTATGCCACCGGGTGCTCACCTCCATCCTCCCCGATCTGGCTCAGTACTGCCCCCAGTCCAAACATTGAAGCGTCTGTGTGGACAATAAATCTTTTGTTAGGATCTGGGGTAACCAACACCGGAGCATTAACCAGAGCAGTCTTTAGTGCTTGGAAAGCCACCTCGCATTCCGGGGACCACAGGACTTGTCGGGGTAGCTTCTTTTTGGTCAAGTCGGTCAGGGGTTTGGCCAGGGCGCTATAGTCGGGTACAAAGCGTCTGTAATAGCCGGCTGTGCCTAAGAAAGCCATGACTTGTGTCTTGGTGTGGGGAGTGGGCCAATTGGCAACAGCCTCGATCTTAGCCGGCTCCGGCCGTTGCTTACCACATCCTACTCGGTGGCCCAAATATTGTACCTCCGCCATACCCAAGTGACATTTGTCGGGTTTCAGGGTCAGCCCGGCCCCCCTGATCCTATCTAATACTACCCCTATGTGCTCTAGGTGCGCTTCCCAGGTATCGCTGTGGATGGCGATGTCATCCAGGTAAGCGCATGCAAAGCTCTGGAGACCCCCAAGTAACTGATCCACCATCCGTTGGAAGGTGGCCGGGGCGTTCTTCATCCCGAACGGCATAACCCGGAATTGGTATAGGCCGAACGGGGTGATGAAGGCCGACTTGGGTATGGCATCTTCTGCTAGGGGAATCTGCCAATATCCCTTGCATAGGTCTATTGTGGTCAGATACTTCCCTGCAGAGATACGGTCAAGCAGCTCGTCCATCCGTGGCATCGGATAGGCGTCCGTAACTGTCTTGTCGTTGAGGCGCCGGTAATCTACACAGAAGCGGGTTGTCCCATCCTTCTTTGGCACTAAGACTACCGGCGAGGCCCAAGGACTTTCTGAGGGCTCGATTACGCCTAGCCGAAGCATCTCATCTATTTCCTTCCGCATCCCTTCCCGGACTGCTTCGGGGATACGGTAAGGGGGCTGTCTCAGGGGTGCCTGTCCTGGAGTCTCTACCTTGTGTATGGCTAGGAGTGTGTATCCAGGCTCCTGAGAGAATGTGGCCTGTTTTGTCTCTAGTAAGCGGACAGCTTGAGCCCGCTCTTGCGGCTCCAGCTGTTCACCTAGCTGGACTTTCTTTATCTGGGTCATCCCGTCGTTACTGCCCAATAGGTCGGGAAGGGGTAGGGTCTCTGTGTCTTCTCCTGCTGGTGCACAGATAGCGGCTACCTCCTCTGCCCGTTCCTGATAGGCCTTGAGCATGTTGATGTGAAAGGTTCGTTTCACATCTTCATCCTCGCAGCTGGCTATCGTGTAGGTCGTGTCGCATATCTGTCCTATAACTTTATAGGGGCCCTGCCAGGCGGCCTGGAGCTTGTCTGTTCGGACCGGTCTTAATACCATGACCTTTTGGCCTATCTGAAAGCTCCGGTGCCTAGCCCGTCGGTCATACCATACCCTCTGGCGCTGCTGGGCCGCCCGGAGGTTCTCTCGCACTGTCTGGGCTAATTCCTCCATGCGGTCCCTCAGCTCCAGGACATAAGGTACAACCGGGGTCCCCTCAATCTCTGTCTGCCCCTCCCAGTGATCCTTGATGAGATCTAAGGGCCCCCTCACCCGCCTCCCATAGAGAAGTTCGAAGGGTGAGAATCCGGTCGATTCCTGCGGCACCTCTCGGTAGGCAAAGAGAAGGTGTGGCAGGAATCGCTCCCAATCCTTGTATGCCCCCGTGAACAACTTCAACATTTGCTTTAGCGTTCCGTTGAAGCGCTCGCACAGGCCGTTAGTCTGGGGATGGTATGGGGAGCTAGTCAGGGATTTAACTCCACAGGTTTTCCATATCTGCTGGGTTACCTCGGCCGTGAATTGGGTACCTTGGTCGGACAGAACCTCCTTGGGAAAGCCTACTCGGGAAAATACTTTAACTAGGGCCTCTGCTACGGTCTCAGCCTGTATGTTAGAGAGAGCTACCGCTTCGGGGTAACGGGTGGCGTAGTCTACTATGGTGAGTATATACCGCTTGCCGGAATGGCTAGGTTGGGCCAGGGGCCCTATAATGTCCACGGCTACCCTTGTGAACGGTTCTTCAATAATGGGCATGGAAACTAGTTTAGCCTTTGGGTGTTCTCCCTTTTTACCTATACGTTGGCATACCTCGCACGTTTGACAATACGCCCTGACGTCGTCGGATACCCCAGGCCAGAAGAAGTTCTGGGTTACCCGATACCCTGTCTTGCGTATTCCCAAATGGCCTGCCAAGGGTACGTCGTGCCCAATCCTCAATAACTCCTGCCGGTATTTCCGGGGAACTACCAGCTGGCGTTTTTGCTTAGGCCCTGGTGCATTACCCCGGGTCTCGGTGAGCCTGTACAAGCGGCTGTTCTCCCAGATAAATTGCTCCTTCTCTAATCCCCCTTGGCCCCTCCTGGCTTTCTCTCGATACTTTCTGAGGGAAGGGTCTCCGGTCACCTCCCGCCCAAAGTCCTCTGGGGTGTCCCAGGGTAGGGGTTCTACAGTCAAGGGTAGGTTGGGTTGGCTTACCTGGGTCTCAGTAGGAAGTGGATGGCTCTCGGCAGCGCGACTTTGTGCTCTGGTGGTTACTGCGTGGGCCTCCTGAGCGGGGGTAGAGGCGAACGCCGAAGTCAGGGGGCCAATGTCGTTGCCCAAGATGACTTCAGAAGGTAAGTCTTTCATGACGCCCACATGAACATTGCCAGCTCCCGCCCCCCAGTCTAGATGTACCTGTGCAGTAGGGATACGGTATACTGCCCCCCCTGCCACCCTCACAGCAATTGATTTCCCCGGTTTCTCTGATGCCTTAATAAGGTGTCTTTGTACCAACGTGATGGTTGCCCCACTGTCTCTCAATCCCCGGGCGGTTTTTCCATTAACCATGACCAGCTGACAATGGTGTTTCCTGTTGTCCGTAATAACAGATTGTACCATGAGGGCTTCGTAAAGGGTGCCCAATGGTTCTTCCTGACCCAGTTCCTGGGGATCCCAAGCCGAGTCTACACAATGGGCTGCTGCTGGGGGGCGGTACCCAGGTCGAGACCAATTTGACCTGGTGTTGTTGTCCATGGGGCAATTCTGCTTGTAGTGACCCAGCTGTTTGCACCGGAAGCAGCGTTGTTCATTGCCCTCTTGGCGTGGATAGCGAGGGCTAGATGTCACCGGTCTGTTAGGAGGTTGGTATCTAGCGGCGGGTGGGTATGAGGGCACCGTTGGTCGTGGAGGTTGTACCCGTGGTGTGACCGGGTTCGTCTTGCGAGTATCCGCATATTCATCCGCCAACTTAGCGGCCTCTGGTAGAGTCATGGGCCGGCGATCTCTCACCCAGTCTTTGACATCCGTCTGGATGTGATCGTAAAATTGTTCCAGGAGCATTAGTTGCAAAATGTCCTCTGCGGTGGTGGCCTGGCTGCTGTTGACCCAGTTAGAGGCCGACAGGGATAACTGGCATGCCCATTCCACGTAAGAGTCTTTCGTGGTTTTGCGTGAGTCCCTGAATTTTTGTCGGTAGGACTCCGGGGTTACTGCATAACGAGCCAGGAGCACTTCTTTAACCCTGGCGTAGCTATGGATCTCCTGCTCTGGCACGGTCCGGAAAGCATCAGAAGCTTTGCCTGACAGTTTGCCTGACAATATTGCGACCCACTCTCCTCTATCTATTCGGTGCAGGTTACATTGTCGCTCAAAATCTGCCAGGTAATTATCAATTTCACAGTCTTTTTCATCAAAAGCTTTAAAAGCGCTAAACGGAATCTTCCTTGTGTCTGCTGTGCTGTACTCACTGTTTGGAGAATGTGCGGCTGCTTGTTGGACTGCTGCCAGTTTTAACTGTAGCTCTGCGTCTATTATTTGTTTAGCCTCCTCCGCTAACAGGTTCATCACTTTCAGCACCACATCCGCCGTTGGGTTCGGACCGAACCATGCTAGCTTCTCTCTCATTGCCTTGTTGGCTGGTGATTCCTCCTCCGGAATCACTGGTGTCCCCATCTCTTGTACTGCTGGCGTTGCTGCAACCAAGTTCTCCTGGTCTAGCTCCATTAATTCTGCTATAATGACCCGCTTGGTTTTGTTGCTAGCAATCCTTCCACGGACTTCCAGTAGTTCTTTCAGTGTATTTCTTTTAAGCAGGGTGTACCAGCCTTCCATTCACTGTTCCCAGTGTCTGCTTGGAATCCTGGTGTAAAGGAAAGTAGAAGGGAAAATCCAGCTGCTGCCAACCAGTTGTGACGGTAGTAGAAAATATCCCCGTCAAGCATTCCCTTCTTCCCATGAAAGAAAGTCACCCAATATTCCACGAGTAGGAATATTCCTGGAATCGCCGAGTAATCCACACATGAGTCAAAACTTAATGTTGGAAAAACGAGACTAACTTTACTGGCACACAGAACTCACAATTTATGCAGCATAAAACTCCTCCTCTGGGCCCGGCTAGATAATTGAGTTTTAACAATACACACAGCTCAATTGTCTGCTGGCCAGAACATTTACAACTTTTAACACTTTCAGAAAAGTACTTTCCATCCCACATACAAACATAATTTCATCCTCCCTGTTCGGTACACGAATACATTCATTCTTGACATTTGGAACCGAACAATATAGACCTTAAAATAGCAGGGAGAGAATTAAACTGAAGCATATAGGCAATTGCATCAAAGTCCTTCACACTCACATTCGCTCACCCTGAAGGACTGGCGTACTGCACTGCTCCTGACATATATCACTTTTTAGTGATATGTAATAGGTCTTCGGGACGGGCCAGAGCTCTCTGGAGCACCCAAACTCTTCCACCCTGCATCTCTTGCCACTCTCCTCATCCCCTTAGATTGGAGGCCCCAGAGGATGTTGGCATGTTGCAGTATAACAGCCGTTGTCAAAAATGCTTTGTGAATGGCAGTACATTACTTTTTGATCATGAGCTTCCAAATTTCCACTAAAATCAATAAAGAAACTGTGCAAAGACCTTTGAAATGTGATAATGTATTACGCTATATTCAATAAGAATAAAAATCATAACCACCAATGTTCAAGCATATACAGTTTTTGGGTTTTGCCTTCACGTCTTCTAGGGCATCTGGAACAAACCTTGATTTTAGGCCCTGGTAGATTAGTTGCTTATGTATCATAATGATACTGGCTTTGTGATAATGAAATTAGCTCTTCGTGCACATTGTGAACGTTTACTGGGCATGTGCTTCTACACAGTTTAAGTGTAAGGCAAGGAAGAGGTTCATTTTAGCTTGTGATTTTTAGGCTTGGGCCTTCTGCCATACCTCCAGCTGTCCCTCCTGTCATATTCCCAACATCTAGTGTTTCAATATCGCCAAAATCTCCTGCCTCGATGCCCGCTACGGTCTCCACCAGATGTTGCAGGTGTGTGCCTGCCAGACGCGTCCTCCGGCCATGCTGCCTCCATGCTTCATCCCATAATGGTGTCCCATAGAGATGTGCGCCCACCGCTTCCTGTCATTTATGCTTCCAGAGGCACGTGCTTTCTGCCTCCCAGCACGGCCCTGGTTACTAGGTTAAATAGCAGCTTCCTCTCCTAGGAAGTTGCCTGAGTGTTGAGCTCTGTTCACACTAACGTCAGTTCTTACTGCATTTTGAGTTATTGGAGCATAACGTGTCAACCATATTAGCTAATCCTGTAGGTAGTGGTTCAGTTTCTCTCTTGCTGCATTCTGTCCTTTCTGCTGTGAGAGTGTTGAATAACACCCTAGGGGTTAGTGGCTGCCATCCTTTGTTTGACACAGAGAATCCACAATCTCTGTTCTGACCAGTGGGTCCCACCCATTGATCGTAACACTGCTGAAACAAGAAGATGGCTGTTTTCTACCTTAGACTCCAAAATACAATGTGGTTAAAGGAGTTGTCCATCTTCTTTACTACTGAAAGCCTATGCTCAGGATTGGCCAACAGTATCTGATCGGCCAGGGTTTGACACCCTGCACCCCTACTAATCAGCAGTTTGGAAATAGCAGATTGAGTAATGGATGGACCTGGTTAGTGCAGCTCCAGGGCTGGTCTGATACAGCTTATTGTCAGTGGGGTTCTGGGTGTAGAATCCCCACCAATCAGATATTGATGGACTATCCTGAAGAGTAGTGTTGATAGCGAATATCGCCACTTTAAAAATTCACGAAGATGTAGAATATAGTGCTATATATTTGTAACCTCAAATATTCTAGATTTTTTTTTCATCACTAACCTCCTTTCTTGCTTGTGGGCCAATGAGAAGGCTGCAATGTCTTTGTCTGAGCTTAGCAACATCCCTAGCAACCAATAGGAAAGTTGCCTGCCCCTTACTATATAAGAACCGCCACAGCAGCCATTCTCTGCAGTTCTGAGAGAGAGACAGCAGTGACATTGCTGTGCTCTCTGCTTTGCTGTGTCATTACATTAGATAGTTAGTTAGCTCATATATATAACACAGATAGTTAGTGGGAGATAGTCAGTGTAGGTTAGATAGTGATATAGTGTAGCTGACAGGTTCCAGTGCAGGGTGTTAGCTAGTGTGACAGGTTCTGCTGTCCATACATACAAGCTACAGACATAGTGCTGTGATGTCACAAGTTCCCAACAATACTTAGTGCACCAATCAGTAATATGTAGTCAGAGCTGCTAAAATGTGAAGTTGCACGTATTGCGCAAAAATATGCGCATCATTAATTGCCGATTTGCGCAATTGCGAATATACTGGAGCCCTCTATCTGCATATAAAGCTATTGTAATATTCTGCCATGCCAACCATCTTCTCCAGTCTCAGGAAACTTCTAGCAGCTTGAAAAATGTAGCAAAAGTGACCCACGCTTGTAATGCAAGTGCATTACTCGAATATTACATTGCCGGTTTTCGCAATCAAGACAATAATTGTGAATTTGCGAATTTATGATGAATATTTGCCCAAATATTTGTGAAATATCACAAATTAGAATATTCCCCCTGCCGCTCATCACTAGTAAAGAGGTGAACAACCCCTTTAAGTATTAGTTACTTAGAGCTCTACCCTGTATAAAGCAGAGCTAACCAGCAGTCACATAGTCAAGAGTGAAGAAAATGAATAGCAGGTAAATATCACAATACTGTAGAAAAGAAGTCCAGTTCTTCATATTAAAACCAGGAGCATACAATAGAAGGAATGCAGCCAATGCAATTGAGACAGTTCCATTATGTCCTTAGTCTGGCCATGACTAAGGACAGAATGTAACTGCCCGAAACGCGTTGGTGTATTCCTTCTATTGTATGCTGCTATATTTTGTTATGTATATTATGTATATTTTAATATGACGAAATAAAGCTTGAAGATTTTAGGTTGTGTTGCTGGATTGGACTTCTTTTCTACATTGTAACTGCAGCCAAGACGGTATACACCTCTCACCGTCCTACATGGGGTCTGGTCTCTAAGATATTGAGCTATTTCTATTAAATATCATAATACTCATACTTGATACTGCCCCAAATTAAAGAAGTTGTCCATGGGTGGGGGTTTTGTGTAGCAACTCAATGAAGTGAATGAGGCTAATATTATTTACCGCGGTGCGGCACTGTTTCTGCAGGAAAGCAGCCATGTTTTTGTAATGAGAAGATTCAATCTATTACACCTTTTGTATTACTTGTGCACATGGACTGTGACCTTGTTTTGGTTGCCAAGGTCATACATATTAAGATTTTAAAATGCAAAAATTTTGTATGTCTTGAAGGCAAATTCTCCCGTCAAATATACGTGTTCACTGGTGTTGATCGAACTGAAGCATCTGAAACGGAATTCGATCCGAAGTTTTATGAAAAATTAGATTTACTGCAAAGCCAAATTTCCTCACGCTTTGTGGTAACAAATCAATTTTTCCTATAATGGTGGCTGAAAAAAAATAAAAATCATATTTCACCTTATCCACTTGATCGCGGAGAGACCTTTTCGCTCCTGACTTGATGGAAGAAAACCCGCCAAAGGACCTGCGACGAGCGTGAAGACTTGGTTACGTCATCATACACGCTGAAAGCCATTTTGCGGGTATTCTTCAATCAAGATGGGAGTGGACGGCCTTTTCGTGATCAAGTGGTTGAGTTGATCATACTATTTATTTTTTAACCCCCGATTAACCCTCTGAGCACCAGAATGTGAGTCTCACATGTCGCGATCAGCGTTGAACACGACATCTGAGGTGTTAATTGACGGGGTGGCGTGATCACCATTCTCCGTCATTGCGGCTGCTCCATACAATAAAAGCGATTTGTGACTAAGTAATTCATAACAAATCGAATTTCTTGACGAAGTTCGACGAAGTTGCCAAATTAAATTTTTGAAAACTTTGCTCGTCTCTAGTGTTCACATTTCTTGTCAGGGGTTTTTAAAGCTTAGCCGAAGTCAAGGTGATTTTAATGGTTCTTCTCCTCTCCTGCTTTTTAAAGAGCTTTACATAATCTGAATGTTAATTATGCAAATTGTGCTATTTGTGTGGGATTTAATGACCTATGCACCATTAAGCAAGCATTCAGAGCGCATTCATTTTTTAACTCGTGTTTGTGTATTACTCAAGCTGCAACATGTGTAATATAATTTACTTATCTCGCTCCCACCAGAGACCTTCGAGTTCCAGAGCCTTCAGAGGGTAGAGCCAGCCATACATAGAACATTATGATCAGCCAGAATGGGGACCATTGATCGTCTGTCAGATTGTTCATACGAATGATCAGATCATCAATATAGAGGACTAACCTAAAATGGCGGCTACACGTGTAAGGACTGAGGACATGGGGCAAGGAACTCTGGGAAGGCGGGATCACCCAGATTGACATGTATGCATGCAGCCAATCAGCAGCCAGCCAGCACTGTGATGTCACAGCCCTATAAATACCGCGGCCATCTTGAATTCAGACATTTTCCAGCGTTCAGAGTGCAGGGACAGACGTGAGAAGGCACTAGGTACAGCGATTGGAAAACATTATGGTGGAAAAAAAAAGACAGAAACACGATTTATAAGCGCAGGTAAAGGATAGGGAGGAATCATTTCACAACATCTTAGTGCAGGCAGAGATGTCAGAAGGCGCTAGGGATAGTGGTAGGAAAGCGATTTGCAAGTGCAGGGAAAGATTATTTGGGGCTCCAAATAGCCATTAGACAGATCTGTCAATTCAGCTATTTGTTGTTGGGGTGCAAGTGCTATGTTGAAAAGTGCGCACTTCACTTCTGCAGTTTTTTCTGGTGAAAGCGTATAGGGGTATATTTAAGTAAAAAAAGAAAAATCTATACGCACTGCACTGTTACAGTTTTTTCTGGTGAAAGCGCACAGGGGCGTATTTTAGCCCTACAAGAAAACTATATACACACTTCACTGTTTATGTTATTTCTGGTGAAAGCGTATAGGGGCGTATTTACGGAAAAAAAAGAAAAATATCTACGCACTGCACTGTTGCAGTAATTTCTCTTGAAAGCATATAGGGGCGCATTTCAGTAAAAAATGATAATAAAATATACGCACTGTTTAAGTTTTTTCTGGTGAAAGCATTGTAGGAAGGCGCAAGGGGCCGTCATTGATGGAAGGTATGTGTCACAGAGATTCCTGGCCTCAGTGAGGTAAGAGCCGGTTGTTTTAAGAGTCAGCGGCAGCTAGTGCTGACTGACACTGTTTTGTTGTTAGTATGGCTGTAAAGCCGATACGGGCCGGCTCTTACTGGGAGTAGCCAAAGTGCTGGGTGGGTGGCTTCTCCCCATGCTCCAGGCCAGGTCTTTTTTGGCCTATATAAAACCCAGTTAGCAGTCTCAGCTGGGTGTGGTTTATCCTCCATCTGACAGAGAAGCTGGGAGTCTCTGTGTTTTGGGACCTGTGAATTTGTGCGGTGCTAAAGGGCTGAGAGCCGCATGCCGGGAAACAGGCCCCTAAAGCCTGCTGTGGACTGCGGATGGAAAACTACTAACCAGGTGAAGATTTTGTTCTATGGACATTGCATGGTATGAACAAACACCAAGACTGTGAACGGTCATTTTGTTTTTCCTTATGTGTGAATAAACACCGAACTGTTTAAGTTAAATACTTTGTGGTTTCCTCTGTATTGCATCTACCAGAGCAAAATCCCACAGCGTATAGGGGCATATTTCAGTTAAAAAAGAAAAATATTTACGCACTGCACTGTTGCAGGTCTTTCTGGTGAAAGCGCATAGGGGCATATTTCAGTCCGACAAAAAAAATATATACGCACTTCACTGTTTAAGTTTTTTCTTTGTGAAAGAGTATAGGGGCGTCTTTCAGTAAAAAAAGGAAAATATATGCACACTGCACTGTTGCAGCGAATTCTGTTGAAAGTGCAAAGGAGCGATTTGCATTCCTACAAGAAAAATATATACGCACTTCACTGTTTTATGTTTTTTCCAGTTACTACGTATAGGGGCGTATTTCATTAAAAAAATAAAAATATATACACACTGCACTATCGCAGTGATTTCTGTTGAAAGTGTATAGGGGCGTATTTCAGTCCTACAAAAAAGTTAGATACACATTTCACTGTTTAAGTTTTTTTCGGTGGAAACTTATAGTGGCGTATTTCATTAAAAAAAAAATATATATACGCACTGCACTGTTGCAGTGATTTCTGATGAAATCGTATAGGAGCGTATTTCTTTAACCAAAATAAAAATATATACACACCTCACTGCTTAATTTTTACCGGTTGAAAGCGTTTGCTGGCCTATTTCAGTAACAGAAAGAAAAATCCATAACCACTTCACTGCTTAATATTTACCTGCTGAAAGCGTATAGGGGCATTTTCCTGTAACAAAAAGAAAAAACTATATACACTTCAGTGCTCAATTTTTTCCTGGTGAAATCAGATAGGGGCATTTTTTCTTTAACCAAAAGAAAAATATATATGCACCTCACTGCTTAATTTTTACCTGTTGAAAGTGTTTGCTGGCCTATTTCAGTAACAGAAAGAAAAATCTATACACACTTCACTGCTTAATTTTTTTCTGGTGAAAGCATATAAGGGTATATTTCATTAACAACAAGAAAAATCTATACACATTTCACAGCTTAATTTGTTCCGGATGAAAGCGTTTGTTGGCCTATTTCAGTAACAAAAATAAAAATCGATACACACTTCACTGCTTAATTTTTTCCTGGTGAAAGCGTATAGGAGTGTATTTCTGTAACAAAAATAAAAATCTATACGCACTTCACTGCTTAACCTTTTCCTAGGGAAAGAGTATAGGTGCCTATTTCAGTAAAAAAAAAAATAATCTATACATACTTCACTGCTTAATTTTTTTCCTGGTGAAAGCTTATAGGGGCGTATTTCAGTACAACAAGAAAAATATATTCTCAGTTTGCTTCTGCAATTATTTTTGGGTGAAAGCGTATAGGGGCGTATTTCTGTACAACAAGAAAATATATTTGTCACTTTTATGGGTGTTTTAATTTGTGTTTAATTTATTTAGCTCTGCTAAAAGTATGTCAGGCAGAGAAGTGCCAGGCCTAAATGTACCTGGCGCAGTCAGAGGTTGCAGCAGACTAAGGGGTCGTGGCAGCAGGAGTCACAGCTAGAGGCCTGAGCTCCCGGTGTCATCTAGCGGTCGTGTCTTAACCCTCAACCCAGCGGTTCCTGATTGGTTAACTCAGTCATCCACATCTTCCCAAGTGACCTCAGACACCCCTAGTCAACAGTCAATGGGTTTGTCATACACAACCCTTAGTTGGCATGGCCCGGGAGCAGGCCCTGTGCCCTCACCAGTCCTCAACCTGCCTCTGTCCTTTGCTGTTCCATCACCCACAGAAGTCTTGTATGCTGTGGGCTCAGGTCCACTGTACAGCGAGGATGAACTACTAGAGGACAGTCAGCAGTTACTGGCTAGCCAAGATCTGGAGGATACATCCGCCGATTCCTCCACTAGGCAGGCAAGTAGTGATGAGGAGAGTGGCGTGGGAGTTGGTGTTGCAAGCGGCCAGGCTCCAGACCCAGAGACCGTTAAGGAGGACATCAGTGATGTGTAGACACTACTCAATGATGATGAAGTGGATCACACTTGGGAGCTGGGTGCAGAAGGGGCTTCATCATCATCATGAGAAGAGGGTGGCAGCTTGCCTGTGCGCAAGCGGTGGAGCCAGCAAGTCGATAGGGTGGTCGGGAGTCAGCAGGGTGGCAGCAGTAAGAGGTCGGGAGCCAAACAGACACGGGGTAGACCACCTGCTTCTCAGCAGCCTACCTGCCCGGGAAGTAGTGGTGCAGGTGTTCACGGAGGCAGCTGCGGTAGCAGCCAGTCAGTGCGGACTGTTGGGGGGAAAATCACCCACTGGGCGGTGTGACAGTTTTTTGTGAAGTCGCCGGAGAAGGTGAACGTGACCATATGTAGAATCTGTGGGCAGGAAGTGAAGCGTGGCCAGGGTGCCAATGTTGGCACTACGACCCTGCGTCAACATATGCAGTGTTGACACCCAGTGGTCTGGGAGAACCGTGGCTCTGATGTGGTGGTCCAGCCTGCTGCATCACCCACTGGCACGCACCTGGTTTCTGGCAGTCAAGGCTCCATCACCTCAGCCGAAGGGAGCTGTCTGTCCCTCCCATCGTCTGCTGTTCATGATGCTCCTGCTCTTCCTACTCCTCATCACTCATTCTGTCAGCAATCGATCACCGAAGCGATTGCCAAGAGACAGCAGTATGCATGCACGCATCCAACGGCGCAGAAGCTGAACGTGCTCCTGTCCCTCCCTTTCCAAGTGGTGGACCCTGCACTTTTCAGAGAACTGATGGCTTGTGCCGAGGTGGAAAGTCCCAAGCTGTCATTTCTTTGCCAAAAAGGCAGTACCAGCCCTGCACAAATATGTAGCACAGAAGGTGGGCCAGTCCTTGAGCATGTCGGTGTCTGCCAAAGTGCACAGCAGCACCGACGTGTGGAGCTATAACTACGGTCAGGAAGAGTACATGTCCTTTACAGCCCACTGGATGAATGTGGTTCCTGCACAGCCACACCTGCAACTTGGACAAGTCACGCCGCTTCTGCCTCCACGTTCTCACACCGTTGGTCCTGCAACAATGTCCACCTCTGCCTTCTCTTCCTCCACTGTGTCCTCAGCCTCCACTGCAGGGACATGTCACAGTGCCCCTCCAGCATACCACATGTGCCAGGTACGGCGGTGTTACGCTGTTTTGCGCCTGGTTTGCCTTGGCAAAAGGAGTCACACAGGGGAGGAACTGCTCCGTGATTCATCAAGAAATTTAATCCTATCTGTCTCTGCGACAACTCAAAATCGGAACCATTGTGACCGACAACATGGTGTCAGCGCTGTGTCATGGCTGAGCCATGCGCCCTGCATGGCACACATGTTTAATCTGGTTGTCAAGAGGTTCCTGAAGTCTTCCACCCATCTGCAAGATATCCTAAAAATGGCCAGGAAACTTTGCATGCACTTCAGTCACTTGAACACCGCAAAGCCCACCCTCCTTGAGCAGCAGCGGCAGAACAGCATCCCCCAACATAGGCTGATATGCAACGTTTCCACAGATTGGAATTTCACCCTCCATATGTTGGACCGACTATACAAACAGAGAAAGGCCATCAATGATTTCTTGATGATCCAAGCGGACAGGAGTACTCCCCTGTGTAACTTCGATGTCAGCCAGTGGCAGCTTATGCGTGACTAGAGATGGCCTTGCAGTTCGCCCTGCGGTCGTTTTGCGGCAAACTTTGCATGTTCGCCGAACATGCGAACATATGAAGAAATTCGTGCCCGCCAAATTCTTTTACATTATGAAGAACTTTGACCCATGACACATCCATCAGGTGGTACAGGACAGTCAATTTAGACATTTCAGCACATGGACGTACCCCCTACCTTATAAATAAACCTTATCTGGCCGCCATTTTACATTCAGTGTTTTGCCAGTGTAGGGAGCAGTTGCTGTGTGGAACAAGGCTGTTAGGGAAACCAAACGCTAGCTAATAGGGCCACAAAAGTCATTTTAAGGACTAGTATAGGTGTGCTATCTATATGTGTGATACACAGAGGGGTGCAATATACTTATACTTTTATGAGTCAAAAACACATAGATCTATATAGTGATCACCTGGAAGTCAGGGGCCTAGGGGCTAGGGGTTTACTAGGGCCATTTTAATATAGTGTAAAGTTCCGGATGGGATCGCTCTTATCAGGGCGGGTGGTCTGTGGTTAGGCTATCAGGGCCAGAATAGCACCCCCCTGTAGGGCAATATCAGGGACAGTTCTTTGCCCACCCTGTCCTTCAATACCACATCATCATCTAGCCTAGGGATAGATGGTTTTTGCTTTCCCTCCGGGATTCATGGATGTGCACTGGAACCCCCCGGATTGTGGTAAGACATATGGTTTCTGATTTGGTTTAATATGCTCCACAGACGAGATCAGTTTTTTGGGGGTTATTGTTCTGACGGATCAGAGAATGGAGAAAATTAATAAGTGACATCAACACAAACTTACTGCTGACACCCTCTCCACTCTGTTGGGGGGGGCTCTACTCGTATAAGCGTTTAATAGAAGAGGTTCTGTAGACATCTATGTGGAATCAGCTGACGAGGGTGTAAAAGGAGTGCGCTTCTTCTTGACGCTAACAGCTTCCTGCAAGTTGATACTTCCGTTATTTGGTCAGTTTTGGCCCCGTGACTGCCCAAATAAGTGAAGTGTGCAGTGATTCTAAATGCGACCCCTGTCAACTGCATGTCATACTGACTGACAGTATTATTTCACTACCAGATCAGACTCCCTATGCGTGTTACTGCAAGTCACAGTGTTCTACACCCCTATAAAAGCTCTCTGTAGCACGGAAATAGCAGTTTTTAGCGTAATTTGCCGCAAATAAGTTTGGATCAAACCACATTTTTCCCAAAAATTCGCTCATCTGTAGCAATTATCTTTCCCTACCCTACTATTACATACAGCTCAGAGTGAGCATGTGTTCTCAATAGATTCCTCTGGCATTGGCTTATCCCTGAGAGCAAAAAGATTGGACATGTTGAAATCAAACATCCTTACCTTCTCTCTGCTGACATCACCTGTTGGAGACCCCGCATACAAATCAGATACTTGGTCAGTTCTTCTAATGTGCGTAGCTAACATTTGTCACACCTCTCCTTGCAGACATGTAAAAAGGTCACTGCCTTCATCAAAATGAGCACACCCATCTATTGCCACTGTCATTCTTTTTATTATCTGACAGGGTAGGGACTATCCACACTTCATCTCATCTCATGTATAGATACTAGCAGGGGCAGACAACATATGTAGGCAATGAAAACAGAAGTAGGGAGAGCCAGCAATACCATAGTGCACAACAATATACCACCCCAGCAGAACCAAATACTACAGTGCAGCACATAATACTGCTACCTGCGCCACAGTAGTCAACTGAGGATGGTGATACAGTTGAATTCAGGAGGGCACCTCCAGCCGCTGGCCAGGTACATAGTAAAGAATCAGATCGTTATGTACTAGGTTGCTGACAGTTTGGAGGGCTTGGGTGACCCCCCCAAGGCATCAGCCCACCGGGAAATTTCCCTGTAGGGTCTGTGGCCAATCTACTCCTGGATACTAGAAAAAAGTGGTGAAACCAAGTGTAAAATATATAATGACAAAAAAGCAGCTCAAGACACTGTACCACATAAAAGGTTAGTATATAAAATGAGAATGCTCGGACTGGGAGAAAACGTCTGTATGTGGGTAAGTAACTGGCTCAATGATAGAAAACAGAGGGTGGCTATTAATGGTAAATACTCAGATTGGGTCACTGTCACTAGTGGAGTACCTCAGGGGTCAGTATTGGGCCCTATTCTCTTCAATATATTTACTAATGATCTTGTAGAAGGCTTGCACAGTAAAATATAAATTTTCGCAGATGACACTAAACTGTGTAAAGTAATTAACACTGAAGAGGACAGTATACTGTATATATATACTACAGGGGACAGTATACTACTGCAGAGGGATCTGGATAGGTGGAGGCTTGGGCAGATAAATGGCAGATGAGGTTTAACACTGATAAATGTAAGGTTATGCACATGGGAAGGAATAATGCAAGTCACCCGTACATACTAAATGGTAAAACACTCGGTAACACTGACATGGAAAAGGATCTAGGAATTTTAATAAACAGCAAACTAAGCTGCAAAAACCAGTGTCAGGCAGCTGCTGCCAAGGCCAATAAGATAATGGGATGCATCAAAAGGAGCATAGATGCCATTGATGAGAACATAGTCCTACCACTTTACAAATCACTGGTCAGACCACACATGGAGTACTGTGTACAGTTCTCGGCTCCTGTAAACAAGGCAGACATAACAGAGCTGGAGAGGGTCCAGAGGAGGGCAACTAAAGTAATAACTGGAATGGGGCAACTACAGTACCCTGAAAGATTATCAAAATTAGGGTTATTCAGTTTAGAAAAAAGACGACTGAGGGAGGTCTAATAACTATGTATAAATATATCAGGGGTCAGTACAGAGATCTCTCCCATCATCTATTTATCCCCAGGACTGTGACTGTGACGAGGGGACATCCTCTGCGTCTGGAGGAAAGAAGGTTTGTACACAAACATAGAAGAGGATTCTTTACGGTAAGAGCAGTGAGACTATGGAGCTCTCTGCCTGAGGAGGTGGTGATGGTGAGTACAATAAAGGAATTCAAGAGGGGCCTGGATGTATTTCTGGAGCATAATAATATTACAGGCTATAGCTACTAGAGAGAGATCGTTGATCCAGTAGGGAAGGACGTTTTTATTCCCCTAAAGTGGGGAAAATTGGTTTCTACCTCCTAATTTTTTTTTGCCTTCCTCTGCATCAACTTGCAGGATGACAGGCTGAACTGGATGGACAAATGTCTTTTTTCGGCCTTATGTACTATGTTACTATGTTACAGGGCAGGACCAGGGCCGTTTTTACCGTGGAGCAAAAGGGGCATGTGTAGTGTCCCACTAGGTAAGAGTGGGCATTACACAAGGGTCAATTGGGTAGCGTGTTACTTCTGCTCACAAGGGACAGTGATATTGTATTGAAATTATGCATTGTAATGTATTTTCTGTGTGTTCTTACATGTATGGTTCCCCCTGTTATATGCTTATCAGGCCTAGTTGGGTGTAATTTAACATTCCAGACACTAGAGGGAGATAGGGAGCCCCTAGTATAAATGTCCAGGCCCAGACAGGGAGGGGTTAGGTCATAGTCAGGAGTCTGTGGAGACAGAAGTGAGAAGGCACCAGCCCAGGATATGCTGAGGGCCTCCTCCTGACATGCAGCTAGATAGTCCTGGTTTCTAGCTGCACCAGGGGGCTAGATGGAGTACAGCCTGCTTGGAGACCGAGTGTATTCCAGGGGACTAGAGGAGTCACCTAGTCAGCCTGAAGCTCCTGAGACTAAGGATAGCTCATTTGAGATACCCCAGTAGTAGGACAGCACCTCCTGGGAGAAACCTGCAGCCACCTTTCCTATCCAGCAGTGGAGACAGCTAGGAAAAGAAGGTATTGTAACCTAGGCAAGTGCCAATACTGGAGGAAGGATTTTATACCAAGGATTTAAGCCAGCAATTAGGCATCCGGGCCTTAAAATCCAGCCAGCTAGAATAGCTGTGGGGATAGAGCAGCATTGTACTGCAAAGCATTAACTATATACCCTCCAAGTACCTTGCAAGATAGAAACCTGCTGTGCATTTTGAACTGTAAAGGACTGCATTATCATCTTCTGTAACTACATGTACAAAGTTGGACTGTTTTCATCAAGTAAAGCAACGTTTGGTTCACCAACTGTAAACTCTTTAATCCTCCTGCAAACTGATGTGCCACCGTCACAGGCACTGGCGTCACGATCCTTAAAGGGACCTTACCTAAGGCACTCAAAACACCTACAACATCCAGGGCACCTCACATACCATCAGGCCTGGTCCCTATCTACAAAGTGTGCCCCAGAGGAACTAGTGTCTGCCTCTCCTTTCACTGTTGCATGCCTGCCCAGGGTTCTCCTCAGAAAAGTGAGTAACCCTCGATTGCCCATACCGTGACCTCACTGTCGCTAATACCCTGCAGGTCTGGCGTGCTGCACGTTGGGGCAGGGGGCCCCGCTGGCCAGTGGCGTAGCGTGGCGGGGCGGGGGGCGCTAACAGGGCCGCACCACCAATTAGGCAAAGTGAGGCTCAGGTAGCGTGGCCCTGGTGACAAGTGGGGGGCGGCAGCAAGGCACAGGGAGATGAGCGCTTCCATTGTGGAAGGGCTCATCTCCATAGTCATCTGTATCGCTGTCCTCAGGATAGTGATACAGATGGCTGTGCTACGGGGCAGGGGAGAGGAGGTGCAGGCGGTGCGATGACGTCATCGTGCCGCCTAAGAAGTACAGCGTGGGACACAGGCCAGAAGAGGCCTGCATTGCATTGCTGCCAGCCTGATGGAGGTAAGTATGTAAGTTAATTTTTTACTATGGTACAGAACAGTAGAGGAGCGCTATGGGGGCACTGAGGGGGCATCTCTGCAGTGGCACTTCTTACTGGCACATTATTGGGGGCATCTATGTGGGAACTTCTTACTGGCACATGATATGGGGGCACTTCTTTATGGCACATGATCGGGGGGCACTGTGAGGGCATCTATGGGGGCACTTCTTACTGGCACATTATTGGGTGGCACTTGTTACTGGCACATTATTGGATGCATCTATGTGGGCACTTCTTACTGGCACATGATTGGGGGGCATCTATGGGGGCACTTCTTTCTGGCACATGATTGGGGGCACTGTGGGGGCATCTATGGGGGCACTTGTTACTGGCACATTATTGGGTGGCACTATGGGGGCACTTGTTACTGGCACATGATTGGGGGGCATATATGGGGGCACTTGTTACTGGCACATAATTTGGGGGATCTATGGGGGCACTTCTTACTGACACATTATTGGGTGGCACTATGGGGGCACTAGTTACTGGCACATGATTTGGGGGCGTCTATGGGGGCACTTCTTACTGGCAAATTATTGGGGAACATTGTGGGGGCATCTGTGGGGCCACTTGTTACTGGCATATGATTGGATGGCACTATGGGGGCACACTTGTTACTGGCACATGATTGGGGGCAGCTATGGGGCACTTGTTACTGGCACATGATTGGGAGCATCTATGGGGGCACTTGTTACTGGCACATGATTGGGGGGCATATATGGGGCACTTGTTACTGGCACATGATTGGGTGGATCTATGGGGGCACTTCTTACTGACACATTATTGGGTGTCACTATGGGGGCACTAGCACTAGTTACTGGCACATGATTTGGGGGCGTCTATGTGGGCACTTCTTACTGGCAAATTATTGGGGAACATTGCAGGGGCATCTGTGGGGGCACTTGTTACTGGCATATGATTGGATGGCACTATGGAGGCACTTGTTACTGGCACATGATTGGGGGGCATCTATGGGGGCACTTTTTACTGGCACATTATTGGGTGGCCTCTATGGGGGCACTTATTACTGGCACATGTTTGGGGGCACTTTATACTGGCACATTATTGGGTGGCACTATGGGGGCATCTATGGTGGCACTTCTTACTGGCACATTATTGTGGGCACTATGAGGGAATCTACTGAGGCCACAAAGAAAGGGTATTTTATATAAGGGGCACTATGGGGGAAGGGGGAGAGGAACACTATGGGGGCATCTATGGGGGCACTAAGAAGGGGTATTTTACACTTTCAAATTATGGGGGACACTAAGGGCATCTACTAGGGCACTATATATGGTGCATTTTATAATGGTACATTATGGGGGCACTAGGAGGAAGGGGGAGAGGAGCACTATGGGGGAATTTATTGGGGGCACTATTTATGGGTATTTTATACTGGCACATTATGGGGACATTAGCTCAACTGGGGGCATTTAAAGGAGGTATTTTTTGCACTGGCACATTATAAGGAGAACTATTACTACTGGGGGGCATTATGATGGGCTTTATTACTACTTAAGGTCTGAGGGGAACATGATTACTAGTATGGGCACTATGGGAGCATTATTACTTCTGCAGCACATTGGGAACATTTTAGGTGCACTGTAAGAGCAATATTACTACCATGTGTGCTCTAGCAGAGAATTATTACTTGTAGCTGGCCAGATAAAACCTGTCCTAGGTTACTAGTATAGCTTATATGTGTATATAGCTAGACCTGCTAATAACCTTAATACAGTTCCTATGTTTATGTGTTAAAGACAAAAGCAGAGTTATTTACTCTGACATCATGTTTTGGATGTCATATAACTGTTTTATATTGTGTTCACAGAAGCAGAAAAATGCCTTTAAGAATCATTAGGTAATGTAAGGTAAGCTCAATGACACAGCAGAAACAACAGAAAGAATAGTGTTAATCTGTTGTCACTGGGCAGAAGTCTAGACCAATCACAGCCAGCTTCTCACACAGCAAGAGTTTTCACCAATCACAGCCAGCCTCACACACAGCTTGTCTGGGAATTCTCCCAGCTCCTGCTGCTAGAATAATTATTCACCAGAGACAGGAGCTGAAGAAACATTCACTTTACTGAGAGCTGAGTTTTATGGGAACAAGAGGCCAATATAGGTATTTAAAACAGTTATATAATGTTCATATTGTGTTTAGTACTGTATACTAAACTAGATATATATGTGTTTACTTACAGTTCCACCAATTGCTAATACAATTGCAACCATACAATTGTAAACTACAAATACCATACAAACAAATTGCAATCCAAATTGCACACAACCATACCAGATCATACTCAACCAATCTGCAAATAGTCACTGCTAACTGCATACTGCAAGTGAATTATTAGTTAGATCTCAGATATACCTCTTAGAGAGATCATAAAGTGCTTAAATAACTTAAAGTGAGAGTACATATACTGAAGAGAGAAATATATTCACCATTTTATGTTGAACCACCATCTTATTTATACCGCCATTTTGTGATATCTTTTCAACACGTGTTTTGTACATGGACTATCTGCTGCGGAGGTGGCAGCGTTATATATGAAGAAAAGTTGAAGTTAATAATGAAGTTATTTGAAGCATTTGTTGTGCTCTTTAAACCTACTGTTTGCATAGAACGGCGCTAGAGGAATTACAGAGTAGTAGACAGTCTGGTTAGACTAAAAGTCAGAGATACCAAAATGCTTCTAATGCCACAGAGCAAAAGGCACTTCATAGTGCTGCACCTGCCACATTACTATTGGTGGGACTTTTGGGAGCACTATTACTGTGGGGGGCACCTTGGCACAGTATCAGCTTACCACAAATATTTTTGGTGGACATTGTTAACACTATTTGTGTCAGGTTCACTATTTGCTGGGCGCAGTTATTTTAGGACACTGTGTGCCAAAAATTATTATAGGGCACTATCTGCATGGTACTACTATTATCAGGGGTTTTATCTGTTTCTGCAGTATAATATTGGGGATCACAGCGGCACAGTATTGGGGATGGTAGGATGATTTGTCCAGAAGATGGGAGGATGATGGAAAAGTAGTAAACTAAGATTTTTTTTAATCAAACTGCAGAAATGGCTGAAAAACGGTGGTCTGGTCTGAAGGTCTGAAAGGAGAAGACGAGGAAAGAGAACATCTACATCAAAGGAGACATCCCTGGATGTAAGAGGTATGGGGAGTTGTATTACCCTGTATGTTCTGTAATGATGGGAGGGTGGATATAGGATTTGGCCCCCACTGCCTCAGCCTGGCCCCAGACTTCAGGTCACCCTATGTGTGTTCTGAATTCTGGGGGCTCACACCCATCTACTACATTATCTGTACACAGAGAGTTATCACTGTGTTATCTGTGGTGTTACGTATGACTGGATGGAGGGGTTAGTAGTACAGAACTATCTGCACATTGTAAAAAAAAAAGAAATAATGATACAGCCATTTTATTTGATACTTTTGATCTAATTCATATTTTTTTTCTCTATATTAAGGGACACTATAGTCACCAGAAGCACAACAGCTAAACGTAGTAGTTCTCGTGTCTATAGCATGTCTCTGCAAGCTTTTTATTGTAAACATTGCCTTTTCCGAAAAAAAAGGCAGTATTTACATTAACAAATGGGATTAAGGCGGCTCAACTGCTCAGTAGAATGGCTGAGGTGCTAAACTGCTGATTTTGACTCACCCAGTCAAAAAGGAGAAAATTTAAAATAAGAAGGTAGCAGGCACACTCATAAATGGGATATAATATGGTAGTTTTTTATTTGGTTAAAATACTAGATAAATTAAAATTGGGTAAAGATATTAGAAAATAGGTGGGTGTGGTGGTCTGGGCACTTGATACGGGTGCCAGATAGGGGGTGGCTGGTAACAGGTATTCTTGAAGTGGATCCGTGGAGAATAGGAGGGAAAAAATGGGTGGTATTTAGTCCATTGAGGTAGGTGGTATAGTGTGGTGGGGAAAAGAAGGGGCGGTGGAGAAGTTGAGTCTTTTGTAGTCGGCTCAAGTGGATGGGATAACCTTTCCCAGTAATTTGTGGATAATATAAATAGTGTTAAATTGGATGGATTGGGCTAAAAGGGAAAAAAAAATTACATTACTGCCAAGGAACAGCTCTACTGGCCACTCATCAGACGGCCACTCATCAGACGGCCACTAGAGGTGCATCCTAGTCCAGTGTTGCACAACGTGCAACACTGGCATTCATGCTAAACACTCCTCATAGAAATGCATTGATTCAAAGCATCTCTATGAAGCCAAGCATGCGCAATAGCCTCCCAATGCTTCCCTATGGGAAAGCAGTGGGTTGGCTATGATATACTCATACACTTCATATTCCTGTGCATTGTATTAATAAGGTTGTATGTGTGTTGTGGTGATTGCATGCTAGGGTGTTGGAAGGCGGAAAACAGGGGGCCCAAGTAAATTCTTGCCTAGGGTCCAATCAATATTAAAAACGGCGCTGGGCAGGACAGTTGAACGTTTTAGTACTTCTCTGCATTTCGCCCTGTAACCGGTGTCTGAATTATTAATCCAATGCATTTTTCTCCTTTCCTATGTAATGGTGATTTCAATTTTTTTAGAAGCTCCTTGTTCTTCTCTCTCTTGGCAGTCACATCTTCAGATTTGAAGACTTTTTACATCGGCCCCATTATTTTATTTTCTCCATCCTTCTCGGCATTATCAATTTTTAATGTAATTTATGTATTTTTAAAAACTTTCCTCCACGCTCATCTGCATCGCCTAATGAAAGCCAGAGTTACTGGTTTCGAAAGTCTTTCATGTATAATTTCTGTATTGTCTTCTGAAAACGCAGCCGTGACACAAAGTTAATGGTCCTCATTCTACCCAATAATTCTTCATGTTTTCATATTTAACTTCCCTCGCTTGGAACATCACGTGAGGCTTTCCAGATTAATGTATTGATTTTTTCCTCCGGCATTTTACTGCATGATAATTGGAAGATATTGTAGTTACCTAAATTCTACATCTATCGGACAAATGAAATTTATATTGGATTATCATTTCTGTTCCTTAACGAAAAAAGCTTTGCATTGCTCCGTAATTAGTTATTAAAAAAAAGGAATATGCTCAAAAGAGCGTAAAATACTGTATTTGTGCTGCGGTAGAAATAATCGTATATTTTAGGATCGTTTATTAATGGCAGGAAAATGATTATTTATTACACGTTATAGTCATTAAAAAGAATGTGGCAACACGGGCATTTAAAGCAGCTCTCCAAGCTTTAGACAGGGTTTGGCTGGGAGGAGACTCTCTATGGACGAGAATGGGGTTTTCTAAGGGAGGATGAAAATGTGTGGCTGGGCTGCCACTGTAATCCATAGAGGTATGTTGTAAGAGAAAGCAGGAGAAAGGCCTGGTGACGTGATCTGTACGTCCCCAAAATGCATTACTGAAATACAAACATCATCTTCCGCTATCCAAGCTGAAACCCAGCAGTGCCCTTCCAATGGCCCTTTTAGCTTTTCTTCTCATAGACTGAGGGTTGTCCAAGACTGGGAATTATTGTCCATGGGCTGGGCATGATGTAAAAAAAAATAAAATAAAAAAAAATCATCTGGTCAAAGCGCATCCAGTCCAATGCTGCGCTCCAATCTCTAAAGCTTCCCGCTTCCCCCCGTATTGGAAGTGTAATGTGGCATCTACATGCACGTCACCACTGCAGGACAATCAATGGCTTCAATGGTCACAAGATGGCTAAGCCTCAATGAGTATGTCATTTATGTACAGATCATTGCACCATACTGTATTTGTAATGCGTATAGGTTGGATCAGACACAGACAATGAGCCCTAAACTAGAACCCAGCCTGCTTTCCTTACCTACTTGCAGTGCAAGCCCTAGGTAGCAGGATGACAACTGGTTGACAGTCCCTATGCTGCTTACATGCAGAGACAGAAAAACACCAAGAGACAAAACAACTCAAAAACAGGGTCATACGTAAAAGGGTTAGAACCAGACAAGCTATGCATTTCCAAAAGAGAGACAGAAAGTGGTCAGAAGACAGGCCGAGATCAGAAGAACCAGATGGACAAAGCAGTGCCTAATGAGAGACAGAGAGTGGTCAGAAGACAATCTGGGGGTCACAGGAAGCAATTCAATATGCACAGGAACTAGGAGCACAGCTAGTGAGTCAGAGACTGGCACAGGTACTGGTATATGGCCAGGAAGTGGTTTAATTAGAGCACCGAGTCCTTGGATCAGAACCTTATAGGTCCATGACTCAGGGCTCCATTAGTCAGAACACTAGCACACAGGAATAGAGCAGCTAAGCAATCAACCCATAGCTAGTCTCCTGCAGCACACACCCACTGTGGGGAGAAAGAGCATTGCATCCTGTTTCTAAGGATACTGTCGTGTCACCAGGGGGCGTGGCTTAGCAGCATGTCTCACCTGCCGCAGTCACGCCGAATCTAAGACTGTGACAGTGTCGGTCTTAGACCATGCTCCTATTAATTTAGTAATTAGCTTAAAGGACCTCTCATATCATTCTTGGATTTGGAGACCAAAGGTTATTTTCATTAAAGTCCACTTACTTTAAGAACGCTGGTTGTTCACAAGACTACAGAACTGGTAACCATTGATAGCAGTTGTGTTTCCCAAGTACTAAAGGTGGATTTCGGTACTCTGATACCACTAGGACTTACAGTAAAGCTGAATTGTACAACAATCAGAAGGTTGCAAAAAGTCTACATGAAGCACAAATCTACACTAGTAGGCACCAATGTACTGAAATACCAAAATAAAAATTGCTAATGCGCAACTAAACTGTATTTCATCATTTCATATATACTCAATGGGGGAGCTGCAGTAGGTGTATTGGCTCTTCCATCCAGTATCACTAAATGTTGAGCAAAATAAAAAACATGTACAGTATATTGCGACAGCAATATACTCCACATACTGTACAATGAAGGGATAGGACTACAAATGATCCAGTGCTCAAAACTAGTACAAATTTGCACACATTCAAGGAAACACTGTCTGCAGTGTAGTTATTGCTATAATTAGCTCAGATCCCACATGGTCCTCGGTCTGCCCAGGGTAGATATCCTCCAGATAGTAGTCGTTAAATAAGTCCTGGTGGCTTGATTAGGAAGAAGAAATGAAGATGAAATTTGCAATTGAAGAGGTGCCCACAGAGACTCTTCGGCCAGTAGAGTGCTTGTGCTGCTTTCGCCAATACTCGCCAATTAAGTCCACAGTGATGTGAGTAACTTCCGTAAAAGTGTTGGTGGACAAAAACTTCTAATGTGTTTCGGAAACCTGAGAGAGAAAACTGAAGTTTCTGAAATGCTTTGGAAGATTTGTCCATCACCAGCTCTCTTATGGAAGTAGATATTACTGTGGACTTCAGACTAGCAGAAACAGCACAAGCACGTTACCAGATAGAGCGGTCCTATGCAAGCTGCAGGCTTTGTCTCAATTTCTTCTTCCTAATCAAAGCACAGGAGACAGCCTCTAACTGGAGTACTTTTCTTTCCTCTTTTATACCTGTTTTTCAGGTGTAAATGTTCGGAAATTTGCTAGGGCCAATGTCCCCCGGGAATAACCTCTGCCACACCCCTGCCACTCCCAAGTGGTGAGGACAGACAAAATTGTGTAGTGTGGGTGTTAAAAAGTCAAGTAACGGTGTCCTTGCAACTTTTTTTTTTGGTCAAAACAGGCATACTGCTGTCAGTAAATGACCCCCAATGTGTTTATCTTGTGCCTATTGGAGCTGCTGCTGGCCTGGAACATAGTTAGGCCTGCGGCTTGTTCTGCCAGTGTGCTGGGAACAGATGAAGGCTTGGACATCAGGTGGTGGACTAGTTTGAGGGCAGCTTGCCTATGGAAGTAATGGCTTGGAGGCCGGAAGCTCTGCCATGGAGCCCGATGAGTCTCTGGAGCGAGGCAGTTTGGTTGTTTTACTGAACAAAGTCTGGTTGTCACAAGAGAAGTCAAGGAACCACTCGAGAGATACACCACATTACATACTACATTGTCATGCAGACCCATTGAAAACATTTTGGACTCCAGAAAGGATGAGATATCACAAATGTTGAGAGACTCTACTTGTGCCCCACAAGATCTACTGTTATAGCCAAATGTGATTGCCTAACCCCAGATGAATGGATTCTGATCTAAAAATGTGTTTTCAATTTTCCAAAACTCAAGAGCACATGTGCCGGCAACAACTAATCCCTGTGTTTATCACACATAGATTGTGAATTCTCCTCTGAACTTCCAGCACAGCTTTTCAGGCTGATATGTCGTATAGAGACATGTCCATCTGTTTCCAGCAATTTAAAGTACCATGAAATACAAGTGATTGCCGTATATTCACTGCCAGCTGTTTAGCTCCCACAAATTGACTGAGTGGTTTGTTGTCGTGTTTTATCTTTGTGTGGCATGTACTTGTTTCTTTTCAATCCGATATTAAGCACTCCCTTTAATTCCCGTCTTTTCTGCCCTATTTTTAAGCTTTGAGCGCACATGTTCTGCTACATCAACCTGGGGATGAAGGAACATAACGGCTTTGTAAATGATAAAATGGAAAAGATGTGTTGAATGGGGAAGGGCGAGATCCAGACGTGGGATGTTTAATTAGTGTTTAGGATAATGGCATCATTTTAAGCTCAGTCTGAGCGTAAAAAACACAATAACATGAAATTCTCTCTGAAATGAAGGCAGAGTTGTGGAAACATAGCTTCATTGGTTTCAATTACGTCAAAAGTTGCATACAGCAAGCACTGAATAGAAATTGTTGTCCTTGACCTTGACTTAAGGAGGTTGTCCAGTGTCTGTCAACCATTGCTCATATATTATAATGTCCTGCAAGCACGCATTCACAAATATACACTATATGGAGAAAAGTATTAGCGCAGTCCTCTTGATCATTGATTTCAGGTGATTCATTCAGTCCCAGTACCACAGGTGTATAAAATCCAGTCCCTGGCCATGCAGTCTGCCTTGACAAACATTTGAAATAATAGCTCATTGTAAAGATCTAATTGAATTCCAGCCTGGTCCTGTAAAATAATGCCACTGCTGCCACAAGTAATTTCCTGAAATTTCTTCTCTCCTAGATATTCCATTGTTACCTGTGAGTGATTTTATTGTAAAGTGGAAGCGTTCAGCAACCACAGCACCTCAACCATGAAGTGGAGACAACATAAAGTTACAGATCAGGTCCCTAAGTGTTGAGTCTTATGGTGTATAATAGTCAACAACTCTCTGCTAATTCAATATCTGCAGAGTCCATAAACATTAGCACACAAACTGTGCATCGGGAGCTTCATGGCATGGGTTTCTATGGCCAAGCAGAGACATGCAAGCCCTACATTGCCAAGCACAATGTAAAGTGTCAGATGGAGTGGTGAAAGCACACTGCCACTGGACTCTGGGGCAGTGGAAATCTTTTCTGTGGGCTGAAGAACCACACTTCTCTATCTGACAGTCTAATGGACGAGTTTAGATTTGGCAAATGTCAGGAGAATGTTTCCTGCCTGACCGCATTGTGCCAACTGTAAAGTTTGGTGGAAGAGGGAGAATGCTATGGGTTGATCTAGGATCCTTAGTTTCAGTGAAGGGATATCTTAATGCTGTAGCATAACAAGACATTTTTGACAGTTGTATGCTTCTAACCTTGTGGGAATAGTTTGAGGAAGACCATTTTCTGTTCCAGTATGACTGTGTCCCATTTCACAAAGTAAGCTCCATAAAGAACCTGACTCGCTGCACAGAGCCCTGGCTTCAACCCCATCCAACATCTAAGGGATGAAATAGAAGAGAGATTGAAGGCCTCTCCTCCAACATCAATGTCTGACCTCACAAATGCTCTTCTGGATGAATGGGCAAAGATTCCCACAGACACACTCCATAATCTTGAAGAAAACCTTCTGAGAAGAGTGGAAGCTGTTTTAGCTGCAAAAGGGGAACCAACTCCATATTAATGTTTATGGATGTAGAATGGGATGTCATAAAAGCTCCTGTAAGTGGAATGTTTAGCTATCCCAAAACTTCTCCATACAGTGTACTTTCATTACCTCCTGGTCTTGGCTTATTTCCGCCCATCAAATTTACATGGTGGAGGAGTAGACATTACGATCAGATCTCCTGCATTCTCTACGCTATCGATATAGTGTCCATCAGTCTTGTCTACGCAGAGAAAAAGATGCAAATTTTTAGGAGTAAATCTACACCTGACCAGGGAAGATTAGAGTTGATTTTCTGCCGGCTACTGAGGTGAAAATGTAACAAATTTTTTTAAGAAATAAGAGATTTTTTGACTGGGCTTAGTGCTGCCTACCACCCTCCAGATGAACACTACTACATCTGGATAGATGGAGGCAAAAAATGGTATGTGGTAGTAGGTCATGTCTTTGTAAAAATAAATATAAGGGATGTAATATGGTAGTGGGTCATATCTCTGGAGAAATAGATACATGGGATGTTACTTGGTAATAAACCATATTTCTGGTGATAGAGATGAACTAACCAGGCAAGATTCGTTTTGTTTTGAAAAGTTGAGAGAGAGAGAGAGCATAGTATGTTGTAATTCTCTTGTCTCACTTTCAGTTAAACGTTACCTTGGAGGTCTCTCTGGTTCATGTGATGTTGTTCCAAAACAGTGAAATAAAATTGCTAAAGGAAGGAGCTATAATTATACCTACTTGCTGCTGCACAGCAAGTAGGTAAACAGCAATATGAGCGCTGCATTATTTTCACTCAGCAGACTGGCAGAGATGCTTTCCTGACTTTAAACATGCATATATAGCATGACATCTGCAAGTAATTGCAAAGAATTGAATTTATTTAGTCTTGAGAAGAGACGTCTGAGGGGGGACATAATTAACCTATACATATATATAAATGGGCCATACAAAAAATACGGTGAAAAATTGTTCCATGTAAAATGCCCTCAAAAGACAAGGGAACACTGCTCCGACTGGAGAAGAAAAAGTTCAGTTTCCAGAAGCGTCAAAGCTTCTTTACAGTAAGAACTGTGAATCTGTGGAATAGACTTCATCAGGACGTGGTCACAGCAGGAACAGTGGACAGTTTTAAAAAGGGTTTTAGATGAATTCTTAAAAGTAAACAGCATTAATTTAATGCTTATGACAATGTGTAGAAATCTGAGTCTCACTTCCTTCTGGGATTCACGTTCCCACCTATCCCTTGGTTGAACTTGATGGACTTATGCATTTTTTCAACCGTATCAATTATGTAACTATGTAAGTAGTTATTTGAGGACAAAGGCCTTTAATCAGAGAAAAGCAGATTAGAACAACATTTCAAGTTGCAAGGCCTTAGGGGAAACCTCTGGGTGGTTACTATTTCTATTATGGAGACCAGTTAATATACATGATGACTATTGTAGGCTAAACAACACTCCTTTGGATTTCTAGGTAAAATATATGCAAATTATCATGTCTAATATCTGCCAGTGTCAGATAGGTTTAGGAAAGCTAATTTGAATATCTTTCCCAGAAACCCAGAGAGGCATTGCCTGCCTACAATACTGCACACCAATACTCGGCATACTAGAGGGTCTGCCTTGCCTACAATATTGTGCACGCGTACTCAGTGTACCATGGGATCTCCATAGAAACATGTTTGTGTACTAGTGTCTCTCTCTAACATGTGAATTATGAAAAGGGGCTGTTTTGTTGTTCAATCCAAGATTCTGTAGAGACATCATTACTACTTTACTTCCATTTGTTTTCAGCACTGTCATAGGGAAACTGAGCCTCAAAAAAATTGATCAGAATATGATTGGACTATCCTAACCATGAAAATCAATTAAAAAAAAGACACAGTTTTCTACGACTCTAATGTGATACATTACTCACTATGTACAACAACCCTATCGATGTCCACATCCGAACTACCCTTCTGGTAAATCAGTATGAGAAGTGAAACCACTTATGAGGAAAATGACCTGGATCTGCACACAGTGTTGGTCTGGGCTGCCTAAGCGGCACATAGCAGCAGGCAGCAATAAGATATTCAAGATGATTGAATATAGGGGCCCAACAACTTTGAGATGTTTGGGCCCAGGGGAAAGATGATACTGATTGGCCAACCTCAGTACCTAGAAGTCATCTTAGTCTGCCCAGTTTTTATATGGATGTAGGTTGGTTGAGATGCTGTGCTGAGGGCTCACCTATATCAGGGCCCCACCCAGGTAATTAATATGTTCCCCGGTGGCCAGTCCAAGCCTGTCTGCACGTTACCCACATTACAATCATCAGGAATTTTGTGATTGATGAACACCAAGTACTGACTGACTTAATGAACCGTCATTGTCATTCTGAGCGAGCAAAAAGTATTTTCTTTAAAAATTTGTGCAGATTAAAGGGAATTAGCAGTTTTGATGACAGAACTAGATAGGAGCTGGGAAAAACAGTACAAACATACCTTTTGTGCCGCTTTTAATATCATGAGTAGTGAGTAGAGTTGAGCGAACACCTGGATGTTCGGGTTCGAGAAGTTCGGCCGAACATCCCGGAAATGTTCGGGTTCGGGATCCGAACCCGATCCGAACTTCGTCCCGAACCCGAACCCCATTGAAGTCAATGGGGACCCGAACTTTTCGGCACTAAAAAGGCTGTAAAACAGCCCAGGAAAGAGCTAGAGGGCTGCAAAAGGCAGCAACATGTAGGTAAATCCCCTGCAAACAAATGTGGATAGGGAAATGAATTAAAATAAAAATTAAATAAATAAAAATTAACCAAAATCAATTGGAGAGAGGTTCCATAGCAGAGAATCTGGCTTCCCGTCACCCACCACTGGAACAGTCCATTCTCAGATATTTAGGCCCCGGCACCCAGGCAGAGGAGAGAGGTCCCGTAACAGAGAATCTGTCTTCATGTCAGCAGAGAATTAGTCTGCATGTCATAGCAGAGAATGAGGCTTCACGTCAGCCACCACTGCAACAGTCCATTGGCATATATTTAGGCCCAGCACACACACAGGCAGAGGAGAGAGGTCCCGTAACAGAGAATCTGGCTTCATGTCAGCAGAGAATCAGTCTGCATGTCATAGCAGAGAATCAGGCTTCACGTCAGCCACCACTGCAACAGTCCATTGTCATAAATTTAGGCCCAGCACCCAGGCAGAGGAGAGAGGTCCCGTAACAGAGAATCTGGCTTCATGTCAGCAGAGAATCAGTCTTCATATCATAGCAGAGAATCAGGCTTCACGTCACCCACCACTGTAAGAGTCAATTTTCATAAATTTAGGCCCAGAACCCAGGCAGAGGAGAAAGGTCCCGTAACAGACAATCTGGCTTCATGTCAGCAGAGAATCAGTCTTCATATCATAGCAGAGAATCAGGCTTCACGTCACCCACCACTGTAAGAGTCAATTTTCATAAATTTAGGCCCAGAACCCAGGCAGAGGAGAAAGGTCCCGTAACAGACAATCTGGCTTCATGTCAGCAGAGAATCAGTCTTCATATCATAGCAGAGAATCAGGCTTCACGTCACCCACCACTGTAAGAGTCAATTTTCATAAATTTAGGCCCAGAACCCAGGTAGAGGAGAAAGGTCCCGTAACAGACAATCTGGCTTCATGACAGCAGAGAATCAGTCTGCATGTCATAGCAGAGAATCAGGCTTCACGTCAGCCACCACTGCAACAGTCCATTGTCATAAATTTAGGCCCAGCACCCAGGCAGAGGAGAGAGGTCCCGTAACAGAGGATCTGGCTTCATGTCAGCAGAGAATCAGTCTGCATGTCATAGCAGAGAATGAGGCTTCACGTCAGCCACCACTGCAACAGTCCATTGGCATATATTTAGGCCCAGCACACACACAGGCAGAGGAGAGAGGTCCCGTAACAGACAATCTGGCTTCATGTCAGCAGAGAATTAGTCTGCATGTCATAGCAGAGAATGAGGCTTCACGTCACCCACCACTGCAACAGTCCATTGGCATATATTCAGGCCCAGCACCCAGGCAGAGGAGAGAGGTCCCGTAACAGAGGATCTGGCTTCATGTCAGCAGAGAATCAGTCTGCATGTCATAGCAGAGAATGAGGCTTCACGTCAGCCACCACTGCAACAGTCCATTGTCATAAATTTAGGCCCAGCACCCAGGCAGAGGAGAGAGGTCCCGTAAAAGAGGATCTGGCTTCATGTCAGCAGAGAATCAGTCTGCATGTCATAGCAGAGAATCAGGCTTCACGTCAGCCACCACTGCAACAGTCCATTGTCATAAATTTAGGCCCAGCACCCAGGCAGAGGAGAGAGGTCCCGTAAAAGAGGATCTGGCTTCATGTCAGCAGAGAATCAGTCTGCATGTCATAGCAGAGAATCAGGCTTCACGTCAGCCACCACTGCAACAGTCCATTGTCATAAATTTAGGCCCAGCACCCAGGCAGAGGAGAGAGGTCCCGTAACAGAGGATCTGGCTTCATGTCAGCAGAGAATCAGTCTGCATGTCATAGCAGAGAATCAGGCTTCACGTCAGCCACCACTGCAACAGTCCATTGTCATAAATTTAGGCCCAGCACCCAGGCAGAGGAGAGAGGTCCCGTAACAGACAATCTGGCTTCATGTCAGCAGAGAATTAGTCTGCATGTCATAGCAGAGAATCAGGCTTCATGTCAGCCACCACTGCAACAGTCCATTGGCATATATTTAGGCCTAGCACACAGGCAGAGGAGAGGTTCATTCAACTTTGGGTAGCATCGCAATATAATGGTAAAATGAAAATAAAAATAGGATTGAATGAGGAAGTGCCCTGGAGTCCAATAATATATGGTTATGGGGAGGTAGTTAATGTCTAATCTGGACAAGGGACAGACAGGTCCTGTGGGATCCATGCCTGGTTCATTTTTATGAACGTCAGCTTGTCCACATTGGCTGTAGACAGGCGGCTGCGTTTGTCTGTAATGACGCCCCCTGCCGTGCTGAATACACGTTCAGACAAAACGCTGGCT